>NW_026697100.1:0-32488 GCF_030435755.1 Ochotona princeps | reverse complement strand
GCAGTGTTTCCTTGATTGAATTAGCTCTCACACCAATATTTGCGTCTAGAGCCTTTGCATTGAGGGCTATCTGAAAACGGCTGTGGCGCTGAAGTTGCCTGTGAATGTGGAGTTGGTGGCATGTGAAACCCGCATGTGGAGCATTCGTTTGTGTGGGATGCTCTACCAGGTTCATTCCTAGATAATGCACTCAAAGGGCACTAAGCATAGAGTGTGAAAACTGAGTTTCCTTGAGAACTGCTTGGAAGCCTGATGGTGTGTGAAGTTAGTGAGCCAAATGGAGTTGTTCTCCCACAAGAACCACTCGGCTGATCCTTCTTCAATATGCCCTTCACCAACATGCAGTGTTTCCTTGATTGAATTAGCTCTCACACCAATATTTGCGTCTAGAGCCTTTGCATTGAGGGCTATCTGAAAACGGCTGTGGCGCTGAAGTTGCCTGAGAATGTGGAGTTGGTGGCATGTGAAACCCGCATGTGGAGCATTCGTTTGTGTGGGATGCTCTACCAGGTTCATTCCTAGATAATGCACTCAAAGGGCACTAAGCATAGAGTGTGAAAACTGAGTTTCCTTGAGAGCTGCTTGGAAGCCTGATGGTGTGTGAAGTTAGTGAGCCAAATGGAGTTGTTCTCCCACAAGAACCACTTGGATGATCCTACTTCCATATGCCCTTCACCAACATGCAGTGTTTCCTTGATTGAATTAGCTCTCACACCAGTATTTGCGTCTAGAGCCTTTGCATTGAGGGCTATCTGAAAACAGCTGTGGCGCTGAAGTTGCATGTGAATGTGGAGTTGGTGGCATGTGAAACCCGCATGTGGAGCATTCGTTTTTGTGGGATGCTCTACCACGTTCATTCCTAGATAATGCACTCAAAGGGCACTAAGCATAGAGTGTGAAAACTGAGTTTCCTTGAGAGCTGCTTGGAAGCCTGATGGTGTGTGAAGTTAGTGAGCCAAATGGAGTTGTTCTCCCACAAGAACCACTCGGCTGATCCTTCTTCAATATGCCCTTCACCAACATGCAGTGTTTCCTTGATTGAATTAGCTCTCACACCAATATTTTCATTTAGAGCCTTTGCATTGTGGGCTATCTGAAAACGGCTGTGGCGCTGAAGTTGCCTGTGAATGTGGAGTTGGTGGCCTGTGAATGTGGAGTTGGTGGCATGTGAAACCCGCATGTGGAGCATTCGTTTGTGTGGGATGCTCTACCAGGTTCTTCCCTAGATAATGCACTCAAAGGGCAATAAGCATAGAGTGTGAAAACTGAGTTTCCTTGAGAGCTGCTTGGAAGCCTGATGGTGTGTGAAGTTAGTGAGCCAAATGGAGTTGTTCTCCCACAAGAACCACTCGGCTGATCCTTCTTCAATATGCCCTTCACCAACATGCAGTGTTTCCTTGATTGAATTAGCTCTCACACCAATATTTGCGTCTAGAGCCTTTGAATTGTGGGCTATCTGAAAACGGCTGTGGCTCTGAAGTTGCCTGTGAATGTGGAGTTGGTGGCATGTGAAACCCGCATGTGGAGCATTCGTTTGTGTGGGATGCTCTACCAGGTTCATTCCTAGATAATGCACTCAAAGGGCACTAAGCATAGAGTGTGAAAACTGAGTTTCCTTGAGAGCTGCTTGGAAGCCTGATGGTGTGTGAAGTTAGTGAGCCAAATGGAGTTGTTCTCCCACAAGAACCACTCGGCTGATCCTTCTTCAATATGCCCTTCACCAACATGCAGTGTTTCCTTGATTGAATTAGCTCTCACACCAATATTTGCGTCTAGAGCCTTTGCATTGAGGGCTATCTGAAAACGGCTGTGGCGCTGAAGTTGCCTGTGAATGTGGAGTTGGTGGCATGTGAAACCTGCATGTGGAGCATTCGTTTGTGTGGGATGCTCTACCAGGTTCATTCCTAGATAATGCACTCAAAGGGCACTAAGGATAGAGTGTGAAAACTGAGTTTCCTTGAGAGCTGCTTGGAAGCCTGATGGTGTGTGAAGTTAGTGAGCCAAATGGAGTTGTTCTCCCACAAGAACCACTCGGCTGATCCTTCTTCCATATGCCCTTCACCAACATGCAGTGTTTCCTTGATTGAATTAGCTCTCACACCAATATTTGCGTCTAGAGCCTTTGCATTGAGGGCTATCTGAAAACGGCTGTGGCGCTGAAGTTGCCTGTGAATGTGGAGTTGGTGGCATGTGAAACCCGCATGTGGAGCATTCGTTTGTGTGGGATGCTCTACCAGGTTCATTCCTAGATAATGCACTCAAAGGGCACTAAGCATAGAGTGTGAAAACTGAGTTTCCTTGAGAGCTGCTTGGAAGCCTGATGGTGTGTGAAGTTAGTGAGCCAAATGGAGTTGTTCTCCCACAAGAACCACTCGGCTGATCCTTCTTCAATATGCCCTTCACCAACATGCAGTGTTTCCTTGATTGAATTAGCTCTCACACCAATATTTGCGTCTAGAGCCTTTGCATTGAGGGCTATCTGAAAACGGCTGTGGCGCTGAAGTTGCCTGAGAATGTGGAGTTGGTGGCATGTGAAACCCGCATGTGGAGCATTCGTTTGTGTGGGATGCTCTACCAGGTTCATTCCTAGATAATGCACTCAAAGGGCACTAAGCATAGAGTGTGAAAACTGAGTTTCCTTGAGAGCTGCTTGGAAGCCTTATGGTGTGTGAAGTTAGTGAGCCAAATGGAGTTGTTCTCCCACAAGAACCACTCGGCTGATCCTTCTTCAATATGCCCTTCACCAACATGCAGTGTTTCCTTGATTGAATTAGCTCTCACACCAATATTTGCGTCTAGAGCCTTTGCATTGAGGGCTATCTGAAAACGGCTGTGGCGCTGAAGTTGCCTGAGAATGTGGAGTTGGTGGCATGTGAAACCCGCATGTGGAGCATTCGTTTGTGTGGGATGCTCTACCAGGTTCATTCCTAGATAATGCACTCAAAGGGCACTAAGCATAGAGTGTGAAAACTGAGTTTCCTTGAGAGCTGCTTGGAAGCCTGATGGTGTGTGAAGTTAGTGAGCCAAATGGAGTTGTTCTCCCACAAGAACCACTTGGTTGATCCTTCTTCAATATGCCCTTCACCAACATGCAGTGTTTCCTTGATTGAATTAGCTCTCACACCAATATTTGCGTCTAGAGCCTTTGCATTGAGGGCTATCTGAAAACGGCTGTGGCGCTGAAGTTGCCTGTGAATGTGGAGTTGGTGGCATGTGAAACCCGCATGTGGAGCATTCGTTTGTGTGGGATGCTCTACCAGGTTCATTCCTAGATAATGCACTCAAAGGGCACTAAGCATAGAGTGTGAAAACTGAGTTTCCTTGAGAGCTGCTTGGAAGCCTTATGGTGTGTGAAGTTAGTGAGCCAAATGGAGTTGTTCTCCCACAAGAACCACTCGGCTGATCCTTCTTCAATATGCCCTTCACCAACATGCAGTGTTTCCTTGATTGAATTAGCTCTCACACCAATATTTGCGTCTAGAGCCTTTGCATTGAGGGCTATCTGAAAACGGCTGTGGCGCTGAAGTTGCCTGAGAATGTGGAGTTGGTGGCATGTGAAACCCGCATGTGGAGCATTCGTTTGTGTGGGATGCTCTACCAGGTTCATTCCTAGATAATGCACTCAAAGGGCACTAAGCATAGAGTGTGAAAACTGAGTTTCCTTGAGAGCTGCTTGGAAGCCTGATGGTGTGTGAAGTTAGTGAGCCAAATGGAGTTGTTCTCCCACAAGAACCACTTGGCTGATCCTTCTTCAATATGCCCTTCACCAACATGCAGTGTTTCCTTGATTGAATTAGCTCTCACACCAATATTTGCGTCTAGAGCCTTTGCATTGAGGGCTATCTGAAAACGGCTGTGGCGCTGAAGTTGCCTGTGAATGTGGAGTTGGTGGCATGTGAAACCCGCATGTGGAGCATTCGTTTGTGTGGGATGCTCTACCAGGTTCATTCCTAGATAATGCACTCAAAGGGCACTAAGCATAGAGTGTGAAAACTGAGTTTCCTTGAGAACTGCTTGGAAGCCTGATGGTGTGTGAAGTTAGTGAGCCAAATGGAGTTGTTCTCCCACAAGAACCACTCGGCTGATCCTTCTTCAATATGCCCTTCACCAACATGCAGTGTTTCCTTGATTGAATTAGCTCTCACACCAATATTTGCGTCTAGAGCCTTTGCATTGAGGGCTATCTGAAAACGGCTGTGGCGCTGAAGTTTCCTGAGAATGTGGAGTTGGTGGCATGTGAAACCCGCATGTGGAGCATTCGTTTGTGTGGGATGCTCTACCAGGTTCATTCCTAGATAATGCACTCAAAGGGCACTAAGCATAGAGTGTGAAAACTGAGTTTCCTTGAGAGCTGCTTGGAAGCCTGATGGTGTGTGAAGTTAGTGAGCCAAATGGAGTTGTTCTCCCACAAGAACCACTTGGCTGATCCTTCTTCCATATGCCCTTCACCAACATGCAGTGTTTCCTTGATTGAATTAGCTCTCACACCAGTATTTGCGTCTAGAGCCTTTGCATTGAGGGCTATCTGAAAACGGCTGTGGCGCTGAAG
Organism: Ochotona princeps; assembly: GCF_030435755.1. NCBI lineage: Eukaryota > Metazoa > Chordata > Mammalia > Lagomorpha > Ochotonidae > Ochotona > Ochotona princeps. Next base: position 27,939 of record NW_026697100.1, on the reverse strand, counting down.
TTGCATGTGAATGTGGAGTTGGTGGCATGTGAAACCCGCATGTGGAGCATTCGTTTTTGTGGGATGCTCTACCACGTTCATTCCTAGATAATGCACTCAAAGGGCACTAAGCATAGAGTGTGAAAACTGAGTTTCCTTGAGAGCTGCTTGGAAGCCTGATGGTGTGTGAAGTTAGTGAGCCAAATGGAGTTGTTCTCCCACAAGAACCACTCGGCTGATCCTTCTTCAATATGCCCTTCACCAACATGCAGTGTTTCCTTGATTGAATTAGCTCTCACACCAATATTTTCATTTAGAGCCTTTGCATTGTGGGCTATCTGAAAACGGCTGTGGCGCTGAAGTTGCCTGTGAATGTGGAGTTGGTGGCCTGTGAATGTGGAGTTGGTGGCATGTGAAACCCGCATGTGGAGCATTCGTTTGTGTGGGATGCTCTACCAGGTTCTTCCCTAGATAATGCACTCAAAGGGCACTAAGCATAGAGTGTGAAAACTGAGTTTCTTTGAGAGCTGCTTGGAAGCCTGATGGTGTGTGAAGTTAGTGAGCCAAATGGAGTTGTTCTCCCACAAGAACCACTCGGCTGATCCTTCTTCAATATGCCCTTCACCAACATGCAGTGTTTCCTTGATTGAATTAGCTCTCACACCAATATTTGCGTCTAGAGCCTTTGCATTGAGGGCTATCAGAAAATGGCTGTGGCGCTGAAGTTGCCTGTGAATGTGGAGTTGGTGGCATGTGAAACCCGCATGTGGAGCATTCGTTTGTGTGGGATGCTCTACCAGGTTCATTCCTAGATAATGCACTCAAAGGGCACTAAGCATAGAGTGTGAAAACTGAGTTTCCTTGAGAGCTGCTTGGAAGCCTGATGGTGTGTGAAGTTAGTGAGCCAAATGGAGTTGTTCTCCCACAAGAACCACTCGGCTGATCCTTCTTCCATATGCCCTTCACCAACATGCAGTGTTTCCTTGATTGAATTAGCTCTCACACCAATATTTGCGTCTAGAACCTTTGCATTGAGGGCTATCTGAAAACGGCTGTGGCGCTGAAGTTGCCTGAGAATGTGGAGTTGGTGGCATGTGAAACCCGCATGTGGAGCATTCGTTTGTGTGGGATGCTCTACCAGGTTCATCCCTAGATAATGCACTCAAAGGGCACTAAGCATGGAGTGTGAAAACTGAGTTTCCTTGAGAGCTGCTTGGAAGCCTGATGGTGTGTGAAGTTAGTGAGCCAAATGGAGTTGTTCTCCCACAAGAACCACTCGGCTGATCCTTCTTCAATATGCCCTTCACCAACATGCAGTGTTTCCTTGATTGAATTAGCTCTCACACCAATATTTGCGTCTAGAGCCTTTGCATTGAGGGCTATCTGAAAACGGCTGTGGCGCTGAAGTTGCCTGTGAATGTGGAGTTGGTGGCATGTGAAACCCGCATGTGGAGCATTCGTTTGTGTGGGATGCTCTACCAGGTTCATTCCTAGATAATGCACTCAAAGGGCACTAAGGATAGAGTGTGAAAACTGAGTTTCCTTGAGAGCTGCTTGGAAGCCTGATGGTGTGTGAAGTTAGTGAGCCAAATGGAGTTGTTCTCCCACAAGAACCACTCGTCTGATCCTTCTTCCATATGCCCTTCACCAACATGCAGTGTTTCCTTGATTGAATTAGCTCTCACACCAATATTTGCGTCTAGAGCCTTTGCATTGAGGGCTATCTGAAAACGGCTGTGGCGCTGAAGTTGCCTGTGAATGTGGAGTTGGTGGCATGTGAAACCCTTATGCGGAGCATTCGTTTGTGTGGGATGCTCTACCAGGTTCATTCCTAGATAATGCACTCAAAGGGCACTAAGCATAGAGTGTGAAAACTGAGTTTCCTTGAGAGCTGCTTGGAAGCCTGATGGTGTGTGAAGTTAGTGAGCCAAATGGAGTTGTTCTCCCACAAGAACCACTCGGCTGATCCTTCTTCAATATGCCCTTCACCAACATGCAGTGTTTCCTTGATTGAATTAGCTCTCACACCAATATTTGCGTCTAGAGCCTTTGCATTGAGGGCTATCTGAAAACGGCTGTGGCGCTGAAGTTGCCTGAGAATGTGGAGTTGGTGGCATGTGAAACCCGCATGTGGAGCATTCGTTTGTGTGGGATGCTCTACCAGGTTCATTCCTAGATAATGCACTCAAAGGGCACTAAGCATAGAGTGTGAAAACTGAGTTTCCTTGAGAGCTGCTTGGAAGCCTTATGGTGTGTGAAGTTAGTGAGCCAAATGGAGTTGTTCTCCCACACGAACCACTCGGCTGATCCTTCTTCAATATGCCCTTCACCAACATGCAGTGTTTCCTTGATTGAATTAGCTCTCACACCAATATTTGCGTCTAGAGCCTTTGCATTGAGGGCTATCTGAAAACGGCTGTGGCGCTGAAATTGCCTGAGAATGTGGAGTTGGTGGCATGTGAAACCCGCATGTGGAGCATTCGTTTGTGTGGGATGCTCTACCAGGTTCATTCCTAGATAATGCACTCAAAGGGCACTAAGCATAGAGTGTGAAAACTGAGTTTCCTTGAGAGCTGCTTGGAAGCCTGATGGTGTGTGAAGTTAGTGAGCCAAATGGAGTTGTTCTCCCACAAGAACCACTCGGCTGATCCTTCTTCAATATGCCCTTCACCAACATGCAGTGTTGCCTTGATTGAATTAGCTCTCACACCAATATTTGTGTCTAGAGCCTTCGCATTGAGGGCTATCTGAAAACGGCTGTGGCGCTGAAGTTGCCTGTGAATGTGGAGTTGGTGGCATGTGAAACCCGCATGTGGAGCATTCGTTTGTGTGGGATGCTCTACCAGGTTCATTCCTAGATAATGCACTCAAAGGGCACTAAGCCTAGCGTGTGAAAACTGAGTTTCCTTGAGAGCTGCTTGGAAGTGTGATGGTTTGTGAAGTTAGTGAGCCAAATGGAGTTGTTCTCCCACAAGAACCACTCGGCTGATCCTTCTTCAATATGCCCTTCACCAACATGCAGTGTTTCCTTGATTGAATTAGCTCTCACACCAATATTTGCGTCTAGAGCCTTTGCATTGAGGGCTATCTGAAAACGGCTGTGGCGCTGATGTTGCCTGTGAATGTGGAGTTGGTGGCATGTGAAACCCACATGTGGAGCATTCGTTTGTGTGGGATGCTCTACCAGGTTCATTCCTAGATAATGCACTCAAAGGGCACTAAGTATAGACTGTGAAAACTGAGTTTCCTTGAGAGCTGCTTGGAAGCCTGATGGTGTGTGAAGTTAGTGAGCCAAATGGAGTTGTTCTCCCACAAGAACCACTCGGCTGATCCTTCTTCAATATGCCCTTCAACAACATGCGTTGTTTCCTCGATTGAATTAGCTCTCACACCAATATTTGTGTCTAGAGCCTTTGCATTGAGGGCTATCTGAAAACGGCTGTGGCGCTGAAGTTGCCTGTGAATGTGGAGTTGGTGGCATGTGAAACCCGCATGTGGAGCATTCGTTTGTGTGGGATGCTCTACCAGGTTCATCCCTACATAATGCACTCAAAGGGCACTAAGCATAGAGTGTGAAAACTGAGTTTCCTTGAGAGCTGTTTGGAAGCCTGATGGTGTGTGAAGTTAGTGAGTCAAATGCACTTGTTCTCCCACAAGAACCACTCGGCTGATCCTTCTTCAATATGCCCTTCACCAACATGCAGTGTTTCCTCGATTGAATTAGCTCTCACACCAATATTTGCGTCTAGAGCCTTTGCATTGAGGGCTATCTGAAAACGGCTGTGGCGCTGAAGTTGCCTGAGAATGTGGAGTTGGTGGAATGTGAAACCCGCATGTGGAGCATTCGTTTGTGTGGGATGCTCTACCAGGTTCATCCCTACATAATGCACTCAAAGGGCACTAAGCATAGAGTGTGAAAACTGAGTTTCCTTGAGAGCTGCTTGGAAGCCTGATGGTGTGTGAAGTTAGTGAGCCAAATGGAGTTGTTCTCCCACAAGAACCACTCGGCTGATCCTTCTTCAATATGCCTTTCACCAACATGCAGTGTTTCCTTGATTGAATTAGCTCTCACACCAATATTTGCGTCTAGAGCCTTTGCATTGAGGGCTATCTGAAAACGGCTGTGGCGCTGAAGTTGCCTGAGAATGTGGAGTTGGTGGCATGTGAAACCCGCATGTGGAGCATTCGTTTGTGTGGTATGCTCTACCAGGTTCATTCCTAGATAATGCACTCAAAGGGCACTAAGCATAGAGTGTGAAAACTGAGTTTCCTTGAGAGCTGCTTGGAAGCCTGATGGTGTGTGAAGTTAGTGAGCCAAATGGAGTTGTTCTCCCACAAGAACCACTCGGCTGATCCTTCTTCAATATGCCCTTCACCAACATGCAGTGTTTCCTTGATTGAATTAGCTCTCACACCAATATTTGCGTCTAGAGCCTTTGCATTGAGGGCTATCTGAAAACGGCTGTGGCGCTGAAGTTGCCTGAGAATGTGGAGTTGGTGGCATGTGAAACCCGCATGTGGAGCATTCGTTTGTGTGGGATGCTCTACCAGGTTCATTCCTAGATAATGCACTCAAAGGGCACTAAGCATAGAGTGTGAAAACTGAGTTTCCTTGAGAGCTGCTTGGAAGCCTGATGGTGTGTGAAGTTAGTGAGCCAAATGGAGTTGTTCTCCCACAAGAACCACTCGGCTGATCCTTCTTCAATATGCCCTTCACAAACATGCAGTGTTTCCTTGATTGAATTAGCTCTCACACCAATATTTGCGTCTAGAGCCTTTGCATTGTGGGCTATCTGAAAACGGCTGTGGCGCTGAAGTTGCCTGTGAATGTGGAGTTGGTGGCATGTGAAACCCGCATGTGGAGCATTCGTTTGTGTGGGATGCTCTGCCAGGTTCATTCCTAGATAATGCACTCAAAGGGCACTAAGCATAGAGTGTGAAAACTGAGTTTCCTTGAGAGCTGCTTGGAAGCCTGATGGTGTGTGAAGTTAGTGAGCCAAATGGAGTTGTTCTCCCACAAGAACCACTCGGCTGATCCTTCTTCCATATGCCCTTCACCAACATGCAGTGTTTCCTTGATTGAATTAGCTCTCACACGAATATTTGCGACTAGAGCCTTTGCATTGAGGGCTATCTGAAAACGGCTGTGGCGCTGAAGTTGCCTGAGAATGTGGAGTTGGTGGCATGTGAAACCCGCATGTGGAGCATTCGTTTGTGTGGGATGCTCTACCAGGTTCATTCCTAGATAATGCACTCAAAGGGCACTAAGCATAGAGTGTGAAAACTGAGTTTCCTTGAGAGCTGCTTGGAAGCCTGATGGTGTGTGAAGTTAGTGAGCCAAATGGAGTTGTTCTCCCACAAGAACCACTCGTCTGATCCTTCTTCCATATGCCCTTCACCAACATGCGGTGTTTCCTTGATTGAATTAGCTCTCACACCAATATTTGCGTCTAGAACCTTTGCATTGAGGGCTATCTGAAAACGGCTGTGGCGCTGAAGTTGCTTGAGAATGTGGAGTTGGTGGCATGTAAAACCCGCATGTGGAGCATTCGTTTGTGTGGGATGCTCTACCAGGTTCATCCCTAGATAATGCACTCAAAGGGCACTAAGCCTAGCGTGTGAAAACTGAGTTTCCTTGAGAGCTGCTTGGAAGCCTGATGGTGTGTGAAGTTAGTGAGCCAAATGGAGTTGTTCTCCCACAAGAACCACTCGGCTGATCCTTCTTCAATATGCCCTTCACCAACATGCAGTGTTTCCTTGATTGAATTAGCTCTCACACCAATATTTGCGTCTAGAGCCTTTGCATTGAGGGCTATCTGAAAACGGCTGTGGCGCTGAAGTTGCATGTGAATGTGGAGTTGGTGGCATGTGAAACCCGCATGTGGAGCATTCGTTTGTGTGGGATGCTCTACCAGGTTCATTCCTAGATAATGCACTCAAAGGGCACTAAGCATAGAGTGTGAAAACTGAGTTTCCTTGAGAGCTGCTTGGAAGCCTGATGGTGTGTGAAGTTAGTGAGCCAAATGGAGTTGTTCTCCCACAAGAACCACTCGGCTGATCCTTCTTCAATATGCCCTTCACCAACATGCAGTGTTTCCTTGATTGAATTAGCTCTCACACCAATATTTGCGTCTAGAGCCTTTGCATTGAGGGCTATCTGAAAACGGCTGTGGCGCTGAAATTGCCTGTGAATGTGGAGTTGGTGGCATGTGAAACCCGCATGTGGAGCATTCGTTTGTGTGGGATGCTCTACCAGGTTCATTCCTAGATAATGCACTCAAAGGGCACTAAGCATAGAGTGTGAAAACTGAGTTTCCTTGAGAGCTGCTTGGAAGCCTGATGGTGTGTGAAGTTAGTGAGCCAAATGGAGTTGTTCTCCCACAAGAACCACTCGGCTGATCCTTCTTCAATATGCCCTTCACCAACATGCAGTGTTTCCTTGATTGAATTAGCTCTCACACCAATATTTGCGTCTAGAGCCTTTGCATTGAGGGCTATCTGAAAACGGCTGTGGCGCTGAAGTTGCCTGAGAATGTGGAGTTGGTGGCATGTGAAACCCGCATGTGGAGCATTCGTTTGTGTGGGATGCTCTACCAGGTTTATTCCTAGATAATGCACTCAAAGGGCACTAAGCATAGAGTGTGAAAACTGAGTTTCCTTGAGAGCTGCTTGGAAGCCTGATGGTGTGTGAAGTTAGTGAGCCAAATGGAGTTGTTCTCCCACAAGAACCACTCGGTTGATCCTTCTTCAATATGCCCTTCACCAACATGCAGTGTTTCCTTGATTGAATTAGCTCTCACACCAATATTTGCATCTAGAGCCTTTGAATTGTGGGCTATCTGAAAACGGCTGTGGCTCTGAAGTTGCCTGTGAATGTGGAGTTGGTGGCATGTGAAACCCGCATGTGGAGCATTCGTTTGTGTGGGATGCTCTACCAGGTTCATTCCTAGATAATGCACTCAAAGGGCACTAAGCATAGAGTGTGAAAACTGAGTTTCCTTGAGAGCTGCTTGGAAGCCTGATGGTGTGTGAAGTTAGTGAGCCAAATGGAGTTGTTCTCCCACAAGAACCACTCGGCTGATCCTTCTTCAATATGCCCTTCACCAACATGCAGTGTTTCCTTGATTGAATTAGCTCTCACACCAATATTTGCGTCTAGAGCCTTTGCATTGTGGGCTATCTGAAAACGGCTGTGGCGCTGAAGTTGCCTGAGAATGTGGAGTTGGTGGCATGTGAAACCCGCATGTGGAGCATTCGTTTGTGTGGGATGCTCTACCAGGTTCATTCCTAGATAATGCACTCAAAGGGCACTAAGCATAGAGTGTGAAAACTGAGTTTCCTTGAGAGCTGCTTGGAAGCCTGATGGTGTGTGAAGTTAGTGAGCCAAATGGAGTTGTTCTCCCACAAGAACCACTCGGCTGATCCTTCTTCAATATGCCCTTCACCAACATGCAGTGTTTCCTTGATTGAATTAGCTCTCACACCAATATTTGCGTCTAGAGCCTTTGCATTGAGGGCTATCTGAAAACGGCTGTGGCGCTGAAATTGCCTGGGAATGTGGAGTTGGTGGCATGTGAAACCCGCATGTGGAGCATTCGTTTGTGTGGGATGCTCTACCAGGTTCATTCCTAGATAATGCACTCAAAGGGCACTAAGCATAGAGTGTGAAAACTGAGTTTCCTTGAGAGCTGCTTGGAAGCCTGATGGTGTGTGAAGTTAGTGAGCCAAATGGAGTTGTTCTCCCACAAGAACCACTCGGCTGATCCTTCTTCAATATGCCCTTCACCAACATGCAGTGTTTCCTTGATTGAATTAGCTCTCACACCAATATTTGTGTCTAGAGCCTTTGCATTGAGGGCTATCTGAAAACGGGTGTGGCGCTGAAGTTGCCTGTGAATGTGGAGTTGGTGGCATGTGAAACCCGCATGTGGAGCATTCGTTTGTGTGGGATGCTCCACCAGCTTCATTTCAGTCCTAGGCACTCAAAGGGCACTAAGCATAAAGTGTGAAAACTGAGTTTTCTTGAGAGCTGCTTGGAAGCCTGATGGTGTGTGAAGTTAGTGAGCCAAATGGAGTTGTTCTCCCACAAGAACCACTCGGCTGATCCTTCTTCAATATGCCCTTCACCAACATGCGGTGTTTCCTTGATTGAATTAGCTCTCACACCAATATTTGCGTCTAGAGCCTTTGCATTGTGGGCTATCTGAAAACGGCTGTGGCGCTGAAGTTGCCTGAGAATGTGGAGTTGGTGGCATGTGAAACCCGCATGTGGAGCATTCGTTTGTGTGGGATGCTCTACCAGGTTCATTCCTAGATAATGCACTCAAAGGGCACTAAGCATAGAGTGTGAAAACTGAGTTTCCTTGAGAGCTGCTTGGAAGCCTGATGGTTTGTGAAGTTAGTGAGCCAAATGGAGTTGTTCTCCCACAAGAACCACTCGGCTGATCCTTCTTCAATATGCCCTTCACCAACATGCAGTGTTTCCTTGATTGAATTAGCTCTCACACCAATATTTGTGTCTAGAGCCTTTGCATTGAGGGCTATCTGAAAACGGCTGTGGCGCTGAAGTTGCCTGTGAATGTGGAGTTGGTGGCATGTGAAACCCGCATGTGGAGCATTCGTTTGTGTGGGATGCTCCACCAGGTTCATTCCTAGATAATGCACTCAAAGGGCACTAAGCATAGAGTGTGAAAACTGAGTTTCCTTGAGAGCTGCTTGGAAGCCTGATGGTGTGTGAAGTTAGTGAGCCAAATGGAGTTGTTCTCCCACAAGAACCACTCGGCTGATCCTTCTTCAATATGCCCTTCACCAACATGCAGTGTTTCCTTGATTGAATTAGCTCTCACACCAATATTTGTGTCTAGAGCCTTTGCATTGAGGGCTATCTGAAAACGGCTGTGGCGCTGAAGTTGCCTGTGAATGTGGAGTTGGTGGCATGTGAAACCCGCATGTGGAGCATTCGTTTGTGTGGGATGCTCCACCAGGTTCATTCCTAGATAATGCACTCAAAGGGCACTAAGCATAGAGTGTGAAAACTGAGTTTCCTTGAGAGCTGCTTGGAAGCCTGATGGTGTGTGAAGTTAGTGAGCCAAATGGAGTTGTTCTCCCACAAGAACCACTCGGCTGATCCTTCTTCAATATGCCCTTCACCAACATGCAGTGTTTCCTTAATTGAATTAGCTCTCACACCAATATTTGTGTCTAGAGCCTTTGCATTGAGGGCTATCTGAAAACGGCTGTGGCGCTGAAGTTGCCTGAGAATGTGGAGTTGGTGGCATGTGAAACCCGCATGTGGAGCATTCGTTTGTGTGGGATGCTCTACCAGGTTCATTCCTAGATAATGCACTCAAAGGGCACTAAGCATAGAGTGTGAAAACTGAGTTTCCTTGAGAGCTGCTTGGAAGCCTGATGGTGTGTGAAGTTAGTGAGCCAAATGGAGTTGTTCTCCCACAAGAACCACTCGGCTGATCCTTCTTCAATATGCCCTTCACCAACATGCAGTGTTTCCTTGATTGAATTAGCTCTCACACCAATATTTGCGTCTAGACCCTTCGCATTGAGGGCTATCTGAAAACGGGTGTGGCGCTGAAGTTGCCTGAGAATGTGGAGTTGGTGGCATGTGAAACCCGCATGTGGAGCATTCGTTTGTGTGGGATGCTCTACCAGGTTCATTCCTAGATAATGCACTCAAAGGGCACTAAGCATAGAGTGTGAAAACTGAGTTTCCTTGAGAGCTGCTTGGAAGCCTGATGGTGTGTGAAGTTAGTGAGCCAAATGGAGTTGTTCTCCCACAAGAACCACTCGGCTGATCCTTCTTCAATATGCCCTTCACCAACATGCAGTGTTTCCTTGATTGAATTAGCTCTCACACCAATATTTGCGTCTAGAGCCTTTGCATTGAGGGCTATCTGAAAACGGCTGTGGCGCTGAAGTTGCCTGAGAATGTGGAGTTGGTGGCATGTGAAACCCGCATGTGGAGCAATCGTTTGTGTGGGATGCTCTACCAGGTTCATTCCTAGATAATGCACTCAAAGGGCACTAAGCATAGAGTGTGAAAACTGAGTTTCCTTGAGAGCTGCTTGGAAGCCTGATGGTGTGTGAAGTTAGTGAGCCAAATGGAGTTGTTCTCTCACAAGAAGCACTCGGCTGATCCTTCTTCAATATGCCCTTCACCAACATGAAGTGTTTCCTTGATTGAATTAGCTCTCACACCAATATTTGTGTCTAGAGCCTTTGCATTGAGGGCTATCTGAAAACGGCTGTGGCGCTGAAGTTGCCTGTCAATGTGGAGTTGGTGGCATGTGAAACCCGCATGTGGAGCATTTGTTTGTTGGGATGCTCTACCAGGTTCATTCCCAGATAATGCACTCAAAGGGCACTAAGCATAGAGTGTGAAAACTGAGTTTCCTTGAGAGCTGCTTGGAAGCCTGATGGTGTGTGAAGTTAGTGAGCCAAATGGAGTTGTTCTCCCACAAGAACCACTCGGCTGATCCTTCTTCAATATGCCCTTCACCAACATGCAGTGTTTCCTTGATTGAATTAGCTCTCACAAAAATATTTGCGTCTAGAGCCTTTGCATTGAGGGCTATGTGAAAACGGCTGTGGCGCTGAAGTTGCCTGTGAATGTGGAGTTGGTGGCATGTGAAACCCGCATGTGGAGCATTCGTTTGTGTGGGATGCTCTACCAGCTTCATTTCAGTCCTATGCACTCAAAGGGCACTAAGCATAGAGTGTGAAAACTGAGTTTCCTTGAGAGCTGCTTGGAAGCCTGATGGTGTGTGAAGTTAGTGAGCCAAATGGAGTTGTTCTCCCACAAGAACCATTCGGCTGATCCTTCTTCACTATGCCCTTCACCAACATGCGGTGTTTCCTTGATTGAATTAGCTCTCACACAAATATTTGCGTCTAGAGCCTTTGCATTGAGGGCTATCTGAAAACGGCTGTGGCGCTGAAGTTGCCTGTGAATGTGGAGTTGGTGGCATGTGAAACCCGCATGTGGAGCATTCGTTTGTGTGGGATGCTCTACCAGCTTCATTTCAGTCCTAGGCACTCAAAGGGCACTAAGCATAGAGTGTGAAAACTGAGTTTCCTTGAGAGCTGCTTGGAAGCCTGATGGTGTGTGAAGTTAGTGAGCCAAATGGAGTTGTTCTCCCACAAGAACCATTCGGCTGATCCTTCTTCAATATGCCCTTCACCAACATGCGGTGTTTCCTTGATTGAATTAGCTCTCACACCAATATTTGCGTCTAGAGCCTTTGCATTGAGGGCTATCTGAAAACGGGTGTGGCGCTGAAGTTGCCTGAGAATGTGGAGTTGGTGGCATGTGAAACCCGCATGTGGAGCATTCGTTTGTGTGGGATGCTCTGCCAGGTTCATTCCTAGATAATGCACTCAAAGAGCACTAAGCATAGAGTGTGAAAACTGAGTTTCCTTGAGAGCTGCTTGGAAGCCTGATGGTGTGTGAAGTTAGTGAGCCAAATGGAGTTGTTCTCCCACAAGAACCACTCGGCTGATCCTTCTTCAATATGCCCTTCACCAACATGCAGTGTTTCCTTGATTGAATTAGCTCTCACACCAATATTTGCGTCTAGAGCCTTTGCATTGAGGGCTATCTGAAAACGGCTGTGGCGCTGAAGTTGCCTGTGAATGTGGAGTTGGTGGCATGTGAAACCCTTATGTGGAGCATTCGTTTGTGTGGGATGCTCTGCCAGGTTCATTCCTAGATAATGCACTCAAAGGGCACTAAGCATAGAGTGTGAAAACTGAGTTTCCTTGAGAGCTGCTTGGAAGCCTGATGGTGTGTGAAGTTAGTGAGGCAAATGGAGTTGTTCTCCCACACGAACCACTCGTCTGATCCTTCTTCAATATGCCCTTCACCAACATGCAGTGTTTCCTTGATTGAATTAGCTCTCACACCAATATTTGCGTCTAGAGCCTTTGCATTGAGGGCTATCTGAAAACGGCTGTGGCGCTGAAGTTGCCTGTGAATGTGGAGTTGGTGGCATGTGAAACCCTTATGTGGAGCATTCGTTTGTGTGGGATGCTCTACCAGGTTCATTCCTAGATAATGCACTCAAAGGGCACTAAGCATAGAGTGTGAAAACTGAGTTTCCTTGAGAGCTGCTTGGAAGCCTGATGGTGTGTGAAGTTAGTGAGCCAAATGGAGTTGTTCTCCCACAAGAACCACTCGGCTGATCCTTCGTCAATATGCCCTTCACCAACATGCAGTGTTTCCTTGATTGAATTAGCTCTCACACCAATATTTGCTTCTAGAGCCTTTGCATTGTGGGCTATCTGAAAACGGCTGTGGCGCTGAAGTTGCCTGAGAATGTGGAGTTGGTAGCATGTGAAACCCGCATGTGGAGCATTCGTTTGTGTGGGATGCTCTACCAGGTTCATTCCTAGATAATGCACTCAAAGGGCACTAAGCATAGAGTGTGAAAACTGAGTTTCCTTGAGAGCTGCTTGGAAGCCTGATGGTGTGTGAAGTTAGTGAGCCAAATGGAGTTGTTCTCCCACAAGAACCACTCGGCTGATCCTTCTTCAATATGCCCTTCACCAACATGCAGTGTTTCCTTGATTGAATTAGCTCTCACACCAATATTTGCGTCTAGAGCCTTTGCATTCAGGGCTATCTGAAAACGGCTGTGGCGCTGAAGTTGCCTGTGAATGTGGAGTTGGTGGCATGTGAAACCCGCATGTGGAGCATTCGTTTGTGTGGGATGCTCTACCAGGTTCATTCCTAGATAATGCACTCAAAGGGCACTAAGAATAGAGTGTGAAAACTGAGTTTCCTTGAGAGCTGCTTGGAAGCCTGATGGTGTGTGAAGTTAGAGAGCCAAATGGAGTTGTTCTCCTACACGAACCACTCGTCTGATCCTTCTTCCATATGCCCTTCACCAACATGCAGTGTTTCCTTGATTGAATTAGCTCTCACACCAATATTTGCGTCTAGAGCCTTTGCATTGAGGGCTATCTGAAAACGGCTGTGGCGCTGAAGTTGCCTGAGAATGTGGAGTTGGTGGCATGTGAAACCCGCATGTGGAGCATTCGTTTGTGTGAGATGCTCTACCAGGTTCATTCCTAGATAATGCACTCAAAGGGCACTAAGCATAGAGTGTGAAAACTGAGTTTCCTTGAGAGCTGCTTGGAAGCCTGATGGTGTGTGAAGTTAGTGAGCCAAATGGAGTTGTTCTCCCACACGAACCACTCGTCTGATCCTTCTTCCATATGCCCTTCACCAACATGCAGTGTTTCCTTGATTGAATTAGCTCTCACACCAATATTTGCGTCTAGAGCCTTTGCATTGAGGGCTATCTGAAAACGGCTGTGGCGCTGAAGTTGCCTGTGAATGTGGAGTTGGTGGCATGTGAAACCCGCATGTGGAGCATTCGTTTGTGTGAGATGCTCTACCAGGTTCATTCCTAGATAATGCACTCAAAGGGCACTAAGCATAGAGTGTGAAAACTGAGTTTCCTTGAGAGCTGCTTGGAAGCCTGATGGTGTGTGAAGTTAGTGAGCCAAATGGAGTTGTTCTCCCACAAGAACCACTCAGCTGATCCTTCTTCAATATGCCCTTCACCAACATGCAGTGTTTCCTTGATTGAATTAGCTCTCACACCAATATTTGCGTCTAGAACCTTTGCATTGAGGGCTATCTGAAAACGGCTGTGGCGCTGAAGTTGCCTGTGAATGTGGAGTTGGTGGCATGTGAAACCCGCATGTGGAGCATTCGTTTGTGTGGGATGCTCTACCAAGTTCATTCCTAGATAATGCACTCAAAGGGCACTAAGCATAGAGTGTGAAAACTGAGTTTCCTTGAGAGCTGCTTGGAAGCCTGATGGTGTGTGAAGTTAGTGAGCCAAATGGAGTTGTTCTCCCACAAGAACCACTCGGCTGATCCTTCTTCAATATGCCCTTCACCAACATGAAGTGTTTCCTTGATTGAATTAGCTCTCACACCAATATTTGCGTCTAGAGCCTTTGCATTGAGGGCTATCTGAAAACGGCTGTGGCGCTGAAGTTGCTTGAGAATGTGGAGTTGGTGGCATGTGAAACCCGCATGTGGAGCATTCGTTTGTGTGGGATGCTCTACCAGGTTCATTCCTAGATAATGCACTCAAAGGGCACTAAGCATAGAGTGTGAAAACTGAGTTTCCTTGAGAGCTGCTTGGAAGCCTGATGGTGTGTGAAGTTAGTGAGCCAAATGGAGTTGTTCTCCCACAAGAACCACTCGTCTGATCCTTCTTCCATATGCCCTTCACCAACATGCAGTGTTTCCTTGATTGAATTAGCTCTCACACCAATATTTGCGTCTAGAGCCTTTGCATTGAGGGCTATCTGAAAACGGCTGTGGCGCTGAAGTTGTCTGAGAATGTGGAGTTGGTGGCATGTGAAACCCGCATGTGGAGCATTCGTTTGTGTGAGATGCTCTACCACGTTCATTCCTAGATAATGCACTCAAAGGGCACTAAGCATAGAGTGTGAAAACTGAGTTTCCTTGAGAGCTGCTTGGAAGCCTGATGGTGTGTGAAGTTAGTGAGCCAAATGGAGTTGTTCTCCCACAAGAACCACTCGGCTGATCCTTCTTCAATATGCCCTTCACCAACATGCAGTGTTTCCTTGATTGAATTAGCTCTCACACCAATATTTGCGTCTAGAACCTTTGCATTGAGGGCTATCTGAAAACGGCTGTGGCGCTGAAGGTGACTGAGAATGTGGAGTTGGTGGCATGTGAAACCCGCATGTGGAGCATTCGTTTGTGTGGGATGCTCTACCAGGTTCATCCCTAGATAATGCACTCAAAGGGCACTAAGCATAGAGTGTGAAAACTGAGTTTCCTTGAGAGCTGCTTGGAAGCCTGATGGTGTGTGAAGTTAGTGAGCCAAATGGAGTTGTTCTCCCACAAGAACCACTCGGCTGATCCTTCTTCCATATGCCCTTCACCAACATGCAGTGTTTCTTTGATTGAATTAGCTCTCACACCAATATTTGCGTCTAGAGCCTTTGCATTGAGGGCTATCTGAAAACGGCTGTGGCGCTGAAGTTGCCTGAGAATGTGGAGTTGGTGGCATGTGAAACCCGCATGTGGAGCATTCGTTTGTGTGGGATGCTCTACCAGGTTCATTCCTAGATAATGCACTCAAAGGGCACTAAGCATAGAGTGTGAAAACTGAGTTTCCTTGAGAGCTGCTTGGAAGCCTGATGGTGTGTGAAGTTAGTGAGCCAAATGGAGTTGTTCTCCCACAAGAACCACTCGGCTGATCCTTCTTCAATATGCCCTTCACCAACATGCAGTGTTTCCTTGATTGAATTAGCTCTCACACCAATATTTGCGTCTAGAGCCTATGCATTGAGGGCTATCTGAAAACGGCTGTGGCGCTGAAGTTGCCTGAGAATGTGGAGTTGGTGGCATGTGAAACCCTTATGTGGAGCATTCGTTTGTGTGGGATGCTCTACCAGGTTCATTCCTAGATAATGCACTCAAAGGGCACTAAGCATAGAGTGTGAAAACTGAGTTTCCTTGAGAGCTGCTTGGAAGCCTGATGGTGTGTGAAGTTAGTGAGCCAAATGGAGTTGTTCTCTCACAAGAACCACTCGGCTGATCCTTCTTCAATATGCCCTTCACCAACATGCAGTGTTTCCTTGATTGAATTAGCTCTCACACCAATATTTGCGTCTAGACCCTTCGCATTGAGGGCTATCTGAAAACGGGTGTGGCGCTGAAGTTGCCTGAGAATGTGGAGTTGGTGGCATGTGAAACCCGCATGTGGAGCATTCGTTTGTTGGGATGCTCTACCAGGTTCATTCCCAGATAATGCACTCAAAGGGCACTAAGCATAGAGTGTGAAAACTGAGTTTCCTTGAGAGCTGCTTGGAAGCCTGATGGTGTGTGAAGTTAGTGAGCCAAATGGAGTTGTTCTCTCACAAGAACCACTCGGCTGATCCTTCTTCAATATGCCCTTCACCAACATGCAGTGTTTCCTTGATTGAATTAGCTCTCACACCAATATTTGCGTCTAGAGCCTTTGCATTGAGGGCTATCTGAAAACGGCTGTGGCGCTGAAGTTGCCTGAGAATGTGGAGTTGGTGGCATGTGAAACCCGCATGTGGAGCATTTGTTTGTTGGGATGCTCTACCAGGTTCATTCCCAGATAATGCACTCAAAGGGCACTAAGCATAGAGTGTGAAAACTGAGTTTCCTTGAGAGCTGCTTGGAAGCCTGATGGTGTGTGAAGTTAGTGAGCCAAATGGAGTTGTTCTCCCACAAGAACCACTCGGCTGATCCTTCTTCAATATGCCCTTCACCAACATGCGGTGTTTCCTTGATTGAATTAGCTCTCACACCAATATTTGCGTCTAGAGCCTTTGCATTGAGGGCTATCTGAAAACGGCTGTGGCGCTGAAGTTGCCTGTGAATGTGGAGTTGGTGGCATGTGAAACCCGCATGTGGAGCATTCGTTTGTGTGGGATGCTCTACCAGGTTCATCCCTAGATAATGCACTCAAAGGGCACTAAGCATAGAGTGTGAAAACTGAGTTTCCTTGAGAGCTGCTTGGAAGCCTGATGGTGTGTGAAGTTAGTGAGCCAAATGGAGTTGCTCTCCCACAAGAACCACTCGGCTGATCCTTCTTCCATATGCCCTTCACCAACATGCAGTGTTTCCTTGATTGAATTAGCTCTCACACCAATATTTGCGTCTAGAGCCTTTGCATTGAGGGATATCTGAAAACGGCTGTGGCGCTGAAGTTGCCTGAGAATGTGGAGTTGGTGGCATGTGAAACCCGCATGTGGAGCATTCGTTTGTGTGGGATGCTCTACCAGGTTCATTCCTAGATAATGCACTCAAAGGGCACTAAGCATAGAGTGTGAAAACTGAGTTTCCTTGAGAGCTGCTTGGAAGCCTGATGGTGTGTGAAGTTAGTGAGCCAAATGGAGTTGTTCTCCCACAAGAACCACTCGGCTGATCCTTCTTCAATATGCCCTTCACCAACATGCAGTGTTTCCTTGATTGAATTAGCTCTCACACCAATATTTGCGTCTAGAACCTTTGCATTGAGGGCTATCTGAAAACGGCTGTGGCGCTGAAGTTGCCTGAGAATGTGGAGTTGGTGGCATGTGAAACCCGCATGTGGAGCATTCGTTTGTGTGGGATGCTCTACCAGGTTCATCCCTAGATAATGCACTCAAAGGGCACTAAGCATAGAGTGTGAAAACTGAGTTTCCTTGAGAGCTGCTTGGAAGCCTGATGGTGTGTGAAGTTAGTGAGCCAAATGGAGTTGTTCTCCCACAAGAACCACTCGGCTGATCCTTCTTCAATATGCCCTTCACCAACATGCGGTGTTTCCTTGATTGAATTAGCTCTCACACCAATATTTGCGTCTAGAGCCTTTGCATTGAGGGCTATCTGAAAACGGCTGTGGCTCTGAAGTTGCCTGAGAATGTGGAGTTGGTGGCATGTGAAACCCTTATGTGGAGCATTCGTTTGTGTGGGATGCTCTACCAGGTTCATTCCTAGATAATGCACTCAAAGGGCACTAAGCATAGAGTGTGAAAACTGAGTTTCCTTGAGAGCTGCTTGGAAGCCTGATGGTGTGTGAAGTTAGTGAGCGAAATGGAGTTGTTCTCCCACAAGAACCACTCGGCTGATCCTTCTTCAATATGCCCTTCACCAACATGCAGTGTTTCCTTGATTGAATTAGCTCTCACACCAATATTTGCGTCTAGAACCTTTGCATTGAGGGCTATCTGAAAACGGCTGTGGCGCTGAAGTTGCCTGAGAATGTGGAGTTGGTGGCATGTGAAACCCGCATGTGGAGCATTCGTTTGTGTGGGATGCTCTACCAGGTTCATCCCTAGATAATGCACTCAAAGGGCACTAAGCATAGAGTGTGAAAACTGAGTTTCCTTGAGAGCTGCTTGGAAGCCTGATGGTGTGTGAAGTTAGTGAGCCAAATGGAGTTGTTCTCCCACAAGAACCACTCGGCTGATCCTTCTTCAATATGCCCTTCACCAACATGCGGTGTTTCCTTGATTGAATTAGCTCTCACACCAATATTTGCGTCTAGAGCCTTTGCATTGAGGGCTATCTGAAAACGGCTGTGGCTCTGAAGTTGCCTGAGAATGTGGAGTTGGTGGCATGTGAAACCCTTATGTGGAGCATTCGTTTGTGTGGGATGCTCTACCAGGTTCATTCCTAGATAATGCACTCAAAGGGCACTAAGCATAGAGTGTGAAAACTGAGTTTCCTTGAGAGCTGCTTGGAAGCCTGATGGTGTGTGAAGTTAGTGAGCGAAATGGAGTTGTTCTCCCACAAGAACCACTCGGCTGATCCTTCTTCAATATGCCCTTCACCAACATGCAGTGTTTCCTTGATTGAATTAGCTCTCACACCAATATTTGCGTCTAGAGCCTTTGCATTGAGGGCTATCTGAAAACGGCTGTGGCGCTGAAGTTGCCTGTGAATGTGGAGTTGGTGGCATGTGAAACCCGCATGTGGAGCATTCGTTTGTGTGGGATGCTCTACCAGGTTCATTCCTAGATAATGCACTCAAAGGGCACTAAGCATAGAGTGTGAAAACTGAGTTTCCTTGAGAGCTGCTTGGAAGCCTGATGGTGTGTGAAGTTAGTGAGCCAAATGGAGTTGTTCTCCCACAAGAACCACTCGTCTGATACTTCTTCCATATGCCCTTCACCAACATGAAGTGTTTCCTTGATTGAATTAGCTCTCACACCAATATTTGCGTCTAGAGCCTTTGCATTGAGGGCTATCTGAAAACGGCTGTGGCGCTGAAGTTGCCTGAGAATGTGGAGTTGGTGGCATGTGAAACCCGCATGTGGAGCATTCGTTTGTGTGGGATGCTCTACCAGGTTCATTCCTAGATAATGCACTCAAAGGGCACTAAGCATAGAGTGTGAAAACTGAGTTTCCTTGAGAGCTGCTTGGAAGCCTGATGGTGTGTGAAGTTAGTGAGCCAAATGGAGTTGTTCTCCCACACGAACCACTCGTCTGATCCTTCTTCAATATGCCCTTCACCAACATGCAGTGTTTCCTTGATTGAATTAGCTCTCACACCAATATTTGCGTCTAGAGCCTTTGCATTGAGGGCTATCTGAAAACGGCTGTGGCGCTGAAGTTGCCTGTGAATGTGGAGTTGGTGGCATGTGAAACCCTTATGTGGAGCATTCGTTTGTGTGGGATGCTCTACCAGGTTCATTCCTAGATAATGCACTCAAAGGGCACTAAGCATAGAGTGTGAAAACTGAGTTTCCTTGAGAGCTGCTTGGAAGCCTGATGGTGTGTGAAGTTAGTGAGCGAAATGGAGTTGTTCTCCCACAAGAACCACTCGGCTGATCCTTCTTCCATATGCCCTTCACCAACATGCAGTGTTTCCTTGATTGAATTAGCTCTCACACCAATATTTGCGTCTAGAAACTTTGCATTGAGGGCTATCTGAAAACGGCTGTGGCGCTGAAGTTGCCTGAGAATGTGGAGTTGGTGGCATGTGAAACCCGCATGTGGAGCATTCGTTTCTGTGGGATGCTCTACCAGGTTCATTCCTAGATAATGCACTCAAAGGGCACTAAGCATAGAGTGTGAAAACTGAGTTTCCTTGAGAGCTGCTTGGAAGCCTGATGGTGTGTGAAGTTAGTGAGCCAAACGGAGTTGTTCTCCCACAAGAACCACTCGGCTGATCCTTCTTCAATATGCCCTTCACCAACATGCAGTGTTTCCTTGATTGAATTAGCTCTCACACCAATATTTGCGTCTAGAGCCTTTGCATTGAGGGCTATCTGAAAACGGCTGTGGCTCTGAAGTTGCCTGAGAATGTGGAGTTGGTGGCATGTGAAACCCTTATGTGGAGCATTCGTTTGTGTGGGATGCTCTACCAGGTTCATTCCTAGATAATGCACTCAAAGGGCACTAAGCATAGAGTGTGAAAACTGAGTTTCCTTGAGAGCTGCTTGGAAGCCTGATGGTGTGTGAAGTTAGTGAGCGAAATGGAGTTGTTCTCCCACAAGAACCACTCGGCTGATCCTTCTTCAATATGCCCTTCACCAACATGCAGTGTTTCCTTGATTGAATTAGCTCTCACACCAATATTTGCGTCTAGAGCCTTTGCATTGAGGGCTATCTGAAAACGGCTGTGGCGCTGAAGTTGCCTGTGAATGTGGAGTTGGTGGCATGTGAAACCCTTATGTGGAGCATTCGTTTGTGTGGGATGCTCTACCAGGTTCATTCCTAGATAATGCACTCAAAGGGCACTAAGCATAGAGTGTGAAAACTGAGTTTCCTTGAGAGCTGCTTGGAAGCCTGATGGTGTGTGAAGTTAGTGAGCCAAATGGAGTTGTTCTCCCACACGAACCACTCGTCTGATCCTTCTTCCATATGCCCTTCACCAACATGCAGTGTTTCCTTGATTGAATTAGCTCTCACACCAATATTTGCGTCT
This sequence comes from Ochotona princeps, assembly GCF_030435755.1. Taxonomy (NCBI): domain Eukaryota; kingdom Metazoa; phylum Chordata; class Mammalia; order Lagomorpha; family Ochotonidae; genus Ochotona; species Ochotona princeps. The sequence goes on along the minus strand of NW_026697100.1, from coordinate 7,507 downwards.
AGAACCTTTGCATTGAGGGCTATCTGAAAACGGCTGTGGCGCTGAAGTTGCCTGAGAATGTGGAGTTGGTGGCATGTGAAACCCGCATGTGGAGCATTCGTTTGTGTGGGATGCTCTACCAGGTTCATCCCTAGATAATGCACTCAAAGGGCACTAAGCATAGAGTGTGAAAACTGAGTTTCCTTGAGAGCTGCTTGGAAGCCTGATGGTGTGTGAAGTTAGTGAGCCAAATGGAGTTGTTCTCCCACAAGAACCACTCGGTTGATCCTTCTTCAATATGCCCTTCACCAACATGCAGTGTTTCCTTGATTGAATTAGCTCTCACACCAATATTTGCGTCTAGAGCCTTTGCATTGAGGGCTATCTGAAAACGGCTGTGGCGCTGAAGTTGCCTGAGAATGTGGAGTTGGTGGCATGTGAAACCCGCATGTGGAGCATTCGTTTGTGTGGGATGCTCTACCAGGTTCATTCCTAGATAATGCACTCAAAGGGCACTAAGCATAGAGTGTGAAAACTGAGTTTCCTTGAGAGCTGCTTGGAAGCCTGATGGTGTGTGAAGTTAGTGAGCCAAATGGAGTTGTTCTCCCACAAGAACCACTCGGCTGATACTTCTTCCATATGCCCTTCACCAACATGCAGAGTTTCCTTGATTGAATTAGCTCTCACACCAATATTTGCGTCTAGAGCCTTTGCATTGAGGGCTATCTGAAAACGGCTGTGGCGCTGAAGTTGCCTGAGAATGTGGAGTTGGTGGCATGTGAAACCCGCATGTGGAGCATTCGTTTGTGTGGGATGCTCTACCAGGTTCATTCCTAGATAATGCACTCAAAGGGCACTAAGCATAGAGTGTGAAAACTGAGTTTCCTTGAGAGCTGCTTGGAAGCCTGATGGTGTGTGAAGTTAGTGAGCCAAATGGAGTTGTTCTCCCACACGAACCACTCGTCTGATCCTTCTTCAATATGCCCTTCACCAACATGCAGTGTTTCCTTGATTGAATTAGCTCTCACACCAATATTTGCGTCTAGAGCCTTTGCATTCAGGGCTATCTGAAAACGGCTGTGGCGATGAAGTTGCCTGTGAATGTGGAGTTGGTGGCATGTGAAACCCTTATGTGGAGCATTCGTTTGTGTGGGATGCTCTACCAGGTTCATCCCTAGATAATGCACTCAAAGGGCACTAAGCATAGAGTGTGAAAACTGAGTTTCCTTGAGAGCTGCTTGGAAGCCTGATGGTGTGTGAAGTTAGTGAGCCAAATGGAGTTGTTCTCCCACAAGAACCACTCGGCTGATCCTTCTTCAATATGCCCTTCACCAACATGCAGTGTTTCCTTGATTGAATTAGCTCTCACACCAATATTTGCGTCTAGAACCTTTGCATTGAGGGCTATCTGAAAACGGCTGTGGCGCTGAAGTTGCCTGAGAATGTGGAGTTGGTGGCATGTGAAACCCGCATGTGGAGCATTCGTTTGTGTAGGATGCTCTACCAGGTTCATCCCTAGATAATGCACTCAAAGGGCACTAAGCATAGAGTGTGAAAACTGAGTTTCCTTGAGAGCTGCTTGGAAGCCTGATGGTGTGTGAAGTTAGTGAGCCAAATGGAGTTGTTCTCCCACAAGAACCACTTGGCTGATCCTTCTTCAATATGCCCTTCACCAACATGCAGTGTTTCCTTGATTGAATTAGCTCTCACACCAATATTTGCGTCTAGAGCCTTTGCATTGAGGGCTATCTGAAAACGGCTGTGGCGCTGAAGTTGCCTGTGAATGTGGAGTTGGTGGCATGTGAAACCCGCATGTGGAGCATTCGTTTGTGTGGGATGCTCTACCAGGTTCATTCCTAGATAATGCACTCAAAGGGCACTAAGCATAGAGTGTGAAAACTGAGTTTCCTTGAGAGCTGCTTGGAAGCCTGATGGTGTGTGAAGTTAGTGAGCCAAATGGAGTTGTTCTCCCACAAGAACCACTCGGCTGATCCTTCTTCAATATGCCCTTCACCAACATGAAGTGTTTCCTTGATTGAATTAGCTCTCACACCAATATTTGCGTCTAGAGCCTTTGCATTGAGGGCTATCTGAAAACGGCTGTGGCGCTGAAGTTGCCTGTGAATGTGGAGTTGGTGGCATGTGAAACCCGCATGTGGAGCATTCGTTTTTGTGGGATGCTCTACCAGGTTCATTCCTAGATAATGCACTCAAAGGGCACTAAGCATAGAGTGTGAAAACTGAGTTTCCTTGAGAGCTGCTTGGAAGCCTGATGGTGTGTGAAGTTAGTGAGCCAAATGGAGTTGTTCTCCCACAAGAACCACTCGTCTGATACTTCTTCCATAAGCCCTTCACCAACATGAAGTGTTTCCTTGATTGAATTAGCTCTCACACCAATATTTGCGTCTAGAGCCTTTGCATTGAGGGCTATCTGAAAACGGCTGTGGCGCTGAAGTTGCCTGAGAATGTGGAGTTGGTGGCATGTGAAACCCGCATGTGGAGCATTTGTTTGTGTGGGATGCTCTACCAGGTTCATTCCTAGATAATGCACTCAAAGGGCACTAAGCATAGAGTGTGAAAACTGAGTTTCCTTGAGAGCTGCTTGGAAGCCTGATGGTGTGTGAAGTTAGTGAGCCAAATGGAGTTGTTCTCCCACACGAACCACTCGGCTGATCCTTCTTCAATATGCCCTTCACCAACATGCAGTGTTTCCTTGATTGAATTAGCTCTCACACCAATATTTGCGTCTAGAGCCTTTGCATTGAGGGCTATCTGAAAACGGCTGTGGCGCTGAAGTTGCCTGTGAATGTGGAGTTGGTGGCATGTGAAACCCTTATGTGGAGCATTCGTTTGTGTGGGATGCTCTACCAGGTTCATTCCTAGATAATGCACTCAAAGGGCACTAAGCATAGAGTGTGAAAACTGAGTTTCCTTGAGAGCTGCTTGGAAGCCTGATGGTGTGTGAAGTTAGTGAGCCAAATGGAGTTGTTCTCCCACAAGAACCACTCGGCTGATCCTTCTTCAATATGCCCTTCACCAACATGCAGTGTTTCCTTGATTGAATTAGCTCTCACACCAATATTTGCGTCTAGAACCTTTGCATTGAGGGCTATCTGAAAACGGCTGTGGCGCTGAAGTTGCCTGAGAATGTGGAGTTGGTGGCATGTGAAACCCGCATGTGGAGCATTCGTTTGTGTGGGATGCTCTACCAGGTTCATCCCTAGATAATGCACTCAAAGGGCACTAAGCATAGAGTGTGAAAACTGAATTTCCTTGAGAGCTGCTTGGAAGCCTGATGGTGTGTGAAGTTAGTGAGCCAAATGGAGTTGTTCTCCCACAAGAACCACTTGGCTGATCCTTCTTCAATATGCCCTTCACCAACATGCAGTGTTTCCTTGATTGAATTAGCTCTCACACCAATATTTGCGTCTAGAGCCTTTGCATTGAGGGCTATCTGAAAATGGCTGTGGCGCTGAAGTTGCCTGTGAATGTGGAGTTGGTGGCATGTGAAACCCGCATGTGGAGCATTCGTTTGTGTGGGATGCTCTACCAGGTTCATTCCTAGATAATGCACTCAAAGGGCACTAAGCATAGAGTGTGAAAACTGAGTTTCCTTGAGAGCTGCTTGGAAGCATGATGGTGTGTGAAGTTAGTGAGCCAAATGGAGTTGTTCTCCCACAAGAACCACTCGGCTGATCCTTCTTCCATATGCCCTTCACCAACATGCAGTGTTTCCTTGATTGAATTAGCTCTCACACCAATATTTGCGTCTAGAGCCTTTGCATTGAGGGCTATCTGAAAACGGCTGTGGCGCTGAAGTTGCCTGAGAATGTGGAGTTGGTGGCATGTGAAACCCGCATGTGGAGCATTCGTTTGTGTGGGATGCTCTACCAGGTTCATTCCTAGATAATGCACTCAAAGGGCACTAAGCATAGAGTGTGAAAACTGAGTTTCCTTGAGAGCTGCTTGGAAGCATGATGGTGTGTGAAGTTAGTGAGCCAAATGGAGTTGTTCTCCCACACGAACCACTCGGCTGATCCTTCTTCCATATGCCCTTCACCAACATGCAGAGTTTCCTTGATTGAATTAGCTCTCACACCAATATTTGCGTCTAGAGCCTTTGCATTGAGGGCTATCTGAAAACGGCTGTGGCGCTGAAGTTGCCTGAGAATGTGGAGTTGGTGGCATGTGAAACCCGCATGTGGAGCATTCGTTTGTGTGGGATGCTCTACCAGGTTCATTCCTAGATAATGCACTCAAAGGGCACTAAGCATAGAGTGTGAAAACTGAGTTTCCTTGAGAGCTGCTTGGAAGCCTGATGGTGTGTGAAGTTAGTGAGCCAAATGGAGTTGTTCTCCCACAAGAACCACTCGGCTGATACTTCTTCCATATGCCCTTCACCAACATGCAGAGTTTCCTTGATTGAATTAGCTCTCACACCAATATTTGCGTCTAGAGCCTTTGCATTGAGGGCTATCTGAAAACGGCTGTGGCGCTGAAGTTGCCTGAGAATGTGGAGTTGGTGGCATGTGAAACCCGCATGTGGAGCATTCGTTTGTGTGGGATGCTCTACCAGGTTCATTCCTAGATAATGCACTCAAGGGCACTAAGCATAGAGTGTGAAAACTGAGTTTCCTTGAGAGCTGCTTGGAAGCCTGATGGTGTGTGAAGTTAGTGAGCCAAATGGAGTTGTTCTCCCACACGAACCACTCGTCTGATCCTTCTTCAATATGCCCTTCACCAACATGCAGTGTTTCCTTGATTGAATTAGCTCTCACACCAATATTTGCGTCTAGAGCCTTTGCATTGAGGGCTATCTGAAAACGGCTGTGGCGATGAAGTTGCCTGTGAATGTGGAGTTGGTGGCATGTGAAACCCTTATGTGGAGCATTCGTTTGTGTGGGATGCTCTACCAGGTTCATCCCTAGATAATGCACTCAAAGGGCACTAAGCATAGAGTGTGAAAACTGAGTTTCCTTGAGAGCTGCTTGGAAGCCTGATGGTGTGTGAAGTTAGTGAGCCAAATGGAGTTGTTCTCCCACAAGAACCACTCGGCTGATCCTTCTTCAATATGCCCTTCACCAACATGCAGTGTTTCCTTGATTGAATTAGCTCTCACACCAATATTTGCGTCTAGAACCTTTGCATTGAGGGCTATCTGAAAACGGCTGTGGCGCTGAAGTTGCCTGAGAATGTGGAGTTGGTGGCATGTGAAACCCGCATGTGGAGCATTCGTTTGTGTGGGATGCTCTACCAGGTTCATCCCTAGATAATGCACTCAAAGGGCACTAAGCATAGAGTGTGAAAACTGAGTTTCCTTGAGAGCTGCTTGGAAGCCTGATGGTGTGTGAAGTTAGTGAGCCAAATGGAGTTGTTCTCCCACAAGAACCACTTGGCTGATCCTTCTTCAATATGCCCTTCACCAACATGCAGTGTTTCCTTGATTGAATTAGCTCTCACACCAATATTTGCGTCTAGAGCCTTTGCATTGAGGGCTATCTGAAAACGGCTGTGGCGCTGAAGTTGCCTGTGAATGTGGAGTTGGTGGCATGTGAAACCCGCATGTGGAGCATTCGTTTGTGTGGGATGCTCTACCAGGTTCATTCCTAGATAATGCACTCAAAGGGCACTAAGCATAGAGTGTGAAAACTGAGTTTCCTTGAGAGCTGCTTGGAAGCCTGATGGTGTGTGAAGTTAGTGAGCCAAATGGAGTTGTTCTCCACAAGAACCACTCGGCTGATCCTTCTTCAATATGCCCTTCACCAACATGAAGTGTTTCCTTGATTGAATTAGCTCTCACACCAATATTTGCGTCTAGAGCCTTTGCATTGAGGGCTATCTGAAAACGGCTGTGGCGCTGAAGTTGCCTGTGAATGTGGAGTTGGTGGCATGTGAAACCCGCATGTGGAGCATTCGTTTGTGTGGGATGCTCTACCAGGTTCATTCCTAGATAATGCACTCAAAGGGCACTAAGCATAGAGTGTGAAAACTGAGTTTCCTTGAGAGCTGCTTGGAAGCCTGATGGTGTGTGAAGTTAGTGAGCCAAATGGAGTTGTTCTCCCACAAGAACCACTCGTCTGATACTTCTTCCATATGCCCTTCACCAACATGAAGTGTTTCCTTGATTGAATTAGCTCTCACACCAATATTTGCGTCTAGAGCCTTTGCATTGAGGGCTATCTGAAAACGGCTGTGGCGCTGAAGTTGCCTGAGAATGTGGAGTTGGTGGCATGTGAAACCCGCATGTGGAGCATTTGTTTGTGTGGGATGCTCTACCAGGTTCATTCCTAGATAATGCACTCAAAGGGCACTAAGCATAGAGTGTGAAAACTGAGTTTCCTTGAGAGCTGCTTGGAAGCCTGATGGTGTGTGAAGTTAGTGAGCCAAATGGAGTTGTTCTCCCACACGAACCACTCGGCTGATCCTTCTTCAATATGCCCTTCACCAACATGCAGTGTTTCCTTGATTGAATTAGCTCTCACACCAATATTTGCGTCTAGAGCCTTTGCATTGAGGGCTATCTGAAAACGGCTGTGGCGCTGAAGTTGCCTGTGAATGTGGAGTTGGTGGCATGTGAAACCCTTATGTGGAGCATTCGTTTGTGTGGGATGCTCTACCAGGTTCATTCCTAGATAATGCACTCAAAGGGCACTAAGCATAGAGTGTGAAAACTGAGTTTCCTTGAGAGCTGCTTGGAAGCCTGATGGTGTGTGAAGTTAGTGAGCCAAATGGAGTTGTTCTCCCACAAGAACCACTCGGCTGATCCTTCTTCAATATGCCCTTCACCAACATGCAGTGTTTCCTTGATTGAATTAGCTCTCACACCAATATTTGCGTCTAGAACCTTTGCATTGAGGGCTATCTGAAAACGGCTGTGGCGCTGAAGTTGCCTGTGAATGTGGAGTTGGTGGCATGTGAAACCCGCATGTGGAGCATTCGTTTGTGTGGGATGCTCTACCAGGTTCATCCCTAGATAATGCACTCAAAGGGCACTAAGCATAGAGTGTGAAAACTGAATTTCCTTGAGAGCTGCTTGGAAGCCTGATGGTGTGTGAAGTTAGTGAGCCAAATGGAGTTGTTCTCCCACAAGAACCACTTGGCTGATCCTTCTTCAATATGCCCTTCACCAACATGCAGTGTTTCCTTGATTGAATTAGCTCTCACACCAATATTTGCGTCTAGAGCCTTTGCATTGAGGGCTATCTGAAAACGGCTGTGGCGCTGAAGTTGCCTGTGAATGTGGAGTTGGTGGCATGTGAAACCCGCATGTGGAGCATTCGTTTGTGTGGGATGCTCTACCAGGTTCATTCCTAGATAATGCACTCAAAGGGCACTAAGCATAGAGTGTGAAAACTGAGTTTCCTTGAGAGCTGCTTGGAAGCATGATGGTGTGTGAAGTTAGTGAGCCAAATGGAGTTGTTCTCCCACAAGAACCACTCGGCTGATCCTTCTTCAATATGCCCTTCACCAACATGAAGTGTTTCCTTGATTGAATTAGCTCTCACACCAATATTTGCGTCTAGAGCCT
>NW_026697099.1:0-78962 GCF_030435755.1 Ochotona princeps | reverse complement strand
GGCATGTGAAACCCGCATGTGGAGCATTCGTTTGTGTGGGATGCTCTACCAGGTTCATTCCTTGATAATGCACTCAAAGGGCACTAAGCATAGAGTGTGAAAACTGAGTTTCCTTGAGAGCTGCTTGGAAGCCTGATGGTGTGTGAAGTTAGTGAGCCAAATGGAGTTGTTCTCCCACAAGAACCACTCGGCTGATCCTTCTTCCATATGCCCTTCACCAACATGCAGTGTTTCCTTGATTGAATTAGCTCTCACACCGATATTTGCATCTAGAGCCTTTGCATTGAGGGCTATCTGAAAACGGCTGTGGCGCTGAAGTTCCTGTGAATCTGGAGTTGGTGGCATGTGAAACCCGCATGTGGAGCATTCGTTTGTGTGGGATGCTGACCAAGCTTCATTTCAGTCCTAGGAACACAAAGGGCACTAAGCATAGAGTGTGAAAACTGAGTTTCCTTGAGAGCTGCTTGGAAGCCTGATGGTGTGTGAAGTTAGTGAGCCAAATGGAGTTGTTCTCCCACAAGAACCACTCGGCTGATCCTTCTTCAATATGCCCTTCACCAACATGCAGTGTTTCCTTGATTGAATTAGCTCTCACACCAATATTTGCGTCTAGAGCCTTTGCATTGAGGGCTATCTGAAAACGGCTGTGGCGCTGAAGTTGCCTGTGAATGTGGAGTTGGTGGCATGTGAAACCCGCATGTGGAGCATTCGTTTGTGTGGGATGCTCTACCAGGTTCATTCCTAGATAATGCACTCAAAGGGCACTAAGCATAGAGTGTGAAAACTGAGTTTCCTTGAGAGCTGCTTGGAAGCCTGATGGTGTGTGAAGTTAGTGAGCCAAATGGAGTTGTTCTCCCACAAGAACCACTCGGCTGATCCTTCTTCAATATGCCCTTCACCAACATGCAGTGTTTCCTTGATTGAATTAGCTCTCACACCAATATTTGCGTCTAGAGCCTTTGCATTGAGGGCTATCTGAAAACGGCTGTGGCGCTGATGTTGCCTGTGAATGTGGAGTTGGTGGCATGTGAAACCCGCAAGTGGAGCATTCGTAAGTGTGGGATGCTCTCCAAACTTCATTTCAGTCCTAGGCACTCAAAGGGCACTACGCATAGAGTTTGAAAACTGAGTTTCCTTGAGAGCTGCTTGGAAGCCTGATGGTGTGTGAAGTTAGTGAGCCAAATGGAGTTGTTCTCTCCACAAGAACCACTCGGCTGATCCTTCTTCAATATGCCCTTCACCAACATGCAGTGTTTCCTTGATTGAATTAGCTCTCACACCAATATTTGCGTCTAGAGCATTTGCTTTGAGGCTATCTGAAAACAGGCTGTGGCGCTGAAGTTGCCTGTGAATGTGGAGTTGGTGGCATGTGAAACCCGCATGTGGAGCATTCGTTTGTGTGGGATGCTCTACCAGGTTCATTCCTAGATAATGCACTCAAAGGGCACTAAGCATAGAGTGTGAAAACTGAGTTTCCTTGAGAGCTGCTTGGAAGCCTGATGGTGTGTGAACTTAGTGAGCCAAATGGAGTTGTTTTCCCACAAGAACCACTCGGCTGATCCTTCTTCAATATGCCCTTCACCAACATGCAGTGTTTCCTTGATTGAATTAGCTCTCACACAAATATTTGCTTCTAGAGCCTTTGCATTGAGGGCTATCTGAAAACGGCTGTGGCGCTGAAGTTGCCTGTGAATGTGGAGTTGGTGGCATGTGAAACCCGCATGTGGAGCATTCGTTTGTGTGGGATGCTCTACCAGGTTCATTCCTAGATAATGCACTCAAAGGGCACTAAGCATAAAGTGTGAAAACTGAGTTTCCTTGAGAGCTGCTTGGAAGCCTGATGGTGTGTGAAGTTAGTGAGCCAAATGGAGTTGTTCTCCCACAAGAACCACTCGGCTGATCCTTCTTCAATATGCCCTTCACCAACATGCAGTGTTTCCTTGATTGAATTAGCTCTCACACCAATATTTGCGTCTAGAGCCTTTGCATTGAGGGCTATCTGAAAACGGCTGTGGCGCTGAAGTTGCCTGTGAATGTGGAGTTGGTGGCATGTGAAACCCGCATGTGGAGCATTCGTAAGTGTGGGATGCTCTAAAAACTTCATTTCAGTCCTAGGCACTCAAAGGGCACTCCGCATAGAGTTTGAAAACTGAGTTTCCTTGAGAGCTGCTTGGAAGCCTGATGGTGTGTGAAGTTAGTGAGCCAAATGGAGTTGTTCTCCCACAAGAACCACTCGGCTGATCCTTCTTCAATATGCCCTTCACCAACATGCAGTGTTTCCTTGATTGAATTAGCTCTCACACAAATATTTGCATCTAGAGCCTTTGCATTGAGGGCTATCTGAAAACGGCTGTGGCGCTGAAGTTCCTGTGAATCTGGAGTTGGTGGCATGTGAAACCCGCATGTGGAGCATTCGTTTGTGTGGGATGCTGACCAAGCTTCTTTTCAGTCCTAGGCACACAAAGGGCACTAAGCATAGAGTGTGAAACCTGAGTTTCCTTGAGAGCTGCTTGGAAGCCTGATGGTGTGTGAAGTTAGTGAGCCAAATCGAGTTGTTCTCCCACAAGAACCACTCGGCTGATCCTTCTTCAATATGCCCTTCACTAACATGCAGTGTTTCCTTGATTGAATTAGCTCTCACACCAATATTTGCGTCTAGAGCCTTTGCATTGAGGGCTATCTGAAAACGGCTGTGGCGCTGAAGTTGCCTGTGAATGTGGAGTTGGTGGCTTGTGAAACCCGCAAGTGGAGCATTCGTTTGTGTGGGATGCTCTACCAGGTTCATTTCAGTCCTAGGCACTCATAGGGCACTAAGCATAGAGTGTGAAAACTGAGTTTCCTTGAGAGCTGCTTGGAAGCCTGATGGTGTGTGAAGTTAGTGAGCCAAATGGAGTTGTTCTCCCACAAGAACCACTCGGCTGATCCTTCTTCAATATGCCCTTCACCAACATGCAGTGTTTCCTTGATTGAATTAGCTCTCACACCAATATTTGCGTCTAGAGCCTTTGCATTGAGGGCTATCTGAAAACGGCTGTGGCGCTGAAGTTGCCTGTGAATGTGGAGTTGGTGGCATGTGAAACCCGCATGTGGAGCATTCGTTTGTGTGGGATGCTCTACCAGGTTCATTCCTAGATAATTCACTCAAAGGGCACTAAGCATAGAGTGTGAAAACTGAGTTTCCTGGGGTTGAGAGCTGCTTGGAAGCCTGATGGTGTGTGAAGTTAGTGAGCCAAATGGAGTTGTTCTCCCACAAGAACCACTCGGCTGATCCTTCTTCAATATGCCCTTCACCAACATGCAGTGTTTCCTTGATTGAATTAGCTCTCACACCAATATTTGCGTCTAGAGCCTTTGCATTGAGGGCTATCTGAAAACGGCTGTGGCGCTGATGTTGCCTGTGAATGTGGAGTTGGTGGCATGTGAAACCCGCATGTGGAGCATTCGTTTGTGTGGGATGCTCTACCAGGTTCATTCCTTGATAATGCACTCAAAGGGCACTAAGCATAGAGTGTGAAAACTGAGTTTCCTTGAGAGCTGCTTGGAAGCCTGATGGTGTGTGAAGTTAGTGAGCCAAATGGAGTTGTTCTCCCACAAGAACCACTCGGCTGATCCTTCTTCCATATGCCCTTCACCAACATGCAGTGTTTCCTTGATTGAATTAGCTCTCACACCGATATTTGCATCTAGAGCCTTTGCATTGAGGGCTATCTGAAAACGGCTGTGGCGCTGAAGTTCCTGTGAATCTGGAGTTGGTGGCATGTGAAACCCGCATGTGGAGCATTCGTTTGTGTGGGATGCTGACCAAGCTTCATTTCAGTCCTAGGAACACAAAGGGCACTAAGCATAGAGTGTGAAAACTGAGTTTCCTTGAGAGCTGCTTGGAAGCCTGATGGTGTGTGAAGTTAGTGAGCCAAATGGAGTTGTTCTCCCACAAGAACCACTCGGCTGATCCTTCTTCAATATGCCCTTCACCAACATGCAGTGTTTCCTTGATTGAATTAGCTCTCACACCAATATTTGCGTCTAGAGCCTTTGCATTGAGGGCTATCTGAAAACGGCTGTGGCGCTGAAGTTGCCTGTGAATGTGGAGTTGGTGGCATGTGAAACCCGCATGTGGAGCATTCGTTTGTGTGGGATGCTCTACCAGGTTCATTCCTAGATAATGCACTCAAAGGGCACTAAGCATAGAGTGTGAAAACTGAGTTTCCTTGAGAGCTGCTTGGAAGCCTGATGGTGTGTGAAGTTAGTGAGCCAAATGGAGTTGTTCTCCCACAAGAACCACTCGGCTGATCCTTCTTCAATATGCCCTTCACCAACATGCAGTGTTTCCTTGATTGAATTAGCTCTCACACCAATATTTGCGTCTAGAGCCTTTGCATTGAGGGCTATCTGAAAACGGCTGTGGCGCTGATGTTGCCTGTGAATGTGGAGTTGGTGGCATGTGAAACCCGCAAGTGGAGCATTCGTAAGTGTGGGATGCTCTCCAAACTTCATTTCAGTCCTAGGCACTCAAAGGGCACTACGCATAGAGTTTGAAAACTGAGTTTCCTTGAGAGCTGCTTGGAAGCCTGATGGTGTGTGAAGTTAGTGAGCCAAATGGAGTTGTTCTCCCACAAGAACCACTCGGCTGATCCTTCTTCAATATGCCCTTCACCAACATGCAGTATTTCCTTGATTGAATTAGCTCTCACACCAATATTTGCGTCTAGAGCATTTGCTTTGAGGGCTATCTGAAAACGGCTGTGGCGCTGAAGTTGCCTGTGAATGTGGAGTTGGTGGCATGTGAAACCCGCATGTGGAGCATTCGTTTGTGTGGGATGCTCTACCAGGTTCATTCCTAGATAATGCACTCAAAGGGCACTAAGCATAGAGTGTGAAAACTGAGTTTCCTTGAGAGCTGCTTGGAAGCCTGATGGTGTGTGAACTTAGTGAGCCAAATGGAGTTGTTTTCCCACAAGAACCACTCGGCTGATCCTTCTTCAATATGCCCTTCACCAACATGCAGTGTTTCCTTGATTGAATTAGCTCTCACACAAATATTTGCTTCTAGAGCCTTTGCATTGAGGGCTATCTGAAAACGGCTGTGGCGCTGAAGTTCCTGTGAATGTGGAGTTGGTGGCATGTGAAACCCGCATGTGGAGCATTCGTTTGTGTGGGATGCTGACCAAGCTTCTTTTCAGTCCTAGAAACACAAAGGGCACTAAGCATAGAGTGTGAAACCTGAGTTTCCTTGAGAGCTGCTTGGAAGCCTGATGGTGTGTGAAGTTAGTGAGCCAAATCGAGTTGTTCTCCCACAAGAACCACTCGGCTGATCCTTCTTCAATATGCCCTTCACTAACATGCAGTGTTTCCTTGATTGAATTAGCTCTCACACCAATATTTGCGTCTAGAGCCTTTGCATTGAGGGCTATCTGAAAACGGCTGTGGCACTGAAGTTGCCTGTGAATGTGGAGTTGGTGGCATGTGAAACCCGCATGTGGAGCATTCGTTTGTGTGGGATGCTCTACCAGGTTCATTTCAGTCCTAGCCATACAAAGGGCACTAAGCATAGAGTGTGAAAACTGAGTTTCCTTGAGAGCTGCTTGGAAGCCTGATGGTGTCTGAAGTTAGTGAGCCAAATGGAGTTGTTCTCCCACAAGAACCACTCGGCTGATCCTTCTTCAATATGCCCTTCACCAACATGCAGTGTTTCCTTGATTGAATTAGCTCTCACACCAATATTTGCATCTAGAGCCTTTGCATTGAGGGATATCTGAAAACGGCTGTGGCGCTGAAGTTCCTGTGAATGTGGAGTTGGTGGCATGTGAAACCCGCATGTGGAGCATTCGTTTGTGTGGGATGCTGACCAAGCTTAATTTCAGTCCTAGGAACACAAAGGGCACTAAGCATAGAGTGTGAAAACTGAGTTTCCTTGAGAGCTGCTTGGAAGCCTGATGGTGTGTGAAGTTAGTGAGCCAAATGGAGTTGTCTCCCACAAGAACCACTCGGCTGATCCTTCTTCAATATGCCCTTCACCAACATGCAGTGTTTCCTTGATTGAATTAGCTCTCACACCAATATTTGCGTCTAGAGCCTTTGCATTGAGGGCTATCTGAAAACGGCTGTGGCGCTGAAGTTGCCTGTGAATGTGGAGTTGGTGGCATGTGAAACCCGCATGTGGAGCATTCGTTTGTGTGGGATGCTCTACCAGGTTCATTCCTAGATAATGCACTCAAAGGGCACTAAGCATAGAGTGTGAAAACTGAGTTTCCTTGAGAGCTGCTTGGAAGCCTGATGGTGTGTGAAGTTAGTGAGCCAAATGGAGTTGTTCTCCCACAAGAACCACTCGGCTGACCCTTCTTCAATATGCCCTTCACCAACATGCAGTGTTTCCTTGATTGAATTAGCTCTCACACCAATATTTGCGTCTAGAGCCTTTGCATTGAGGGCTATCTGAAAACGGCAATGGCGCTGAAGTTGCCTGTGAATGTGGAGTTGGTGGCATGTGAAACCCGCATGTGGAGCATTCGTTTGTGTGGGATGCTCTACCAGGTTCATTTCAGTCCTAACCATACAAAGGGCACTAAGCATAGAGTGTGAAAACTGAGTTTCCTTGAGAGCTGCTTGGAAGCCTGATGGTGTGTGAAGTTAGTGAGCCAAATGGAGTTGTTCTCCCACAAGAACCACTCGGCTGATCCTTCTTCAATATGCCCTTCACTAACATGCAGTGTTTCCTTGATTGAATTAGCTCTCACACCAATATTTGCGTCTAGAGCCTTTGCATTGAGGGCTATCTGAAAACGGCTGTGGCGCTGAAGTTGCCTGTGAATGTGGAGTTGGTGGCATGTGAAACCCGCATGTGGAGCATTCGTTTGTGTGGGATGCTCTACCAGGTTCATTTCAGTCCTAGCCATACAAAGGGCACTAAGCATAGAGTGTGAAAACTGAGTTTCCTTGAGAGCTGCTTGGAAGCCTGATGGTGTGTGAAGTTAGTGAGCCAAATGGAGTTGTTCTCCCACAAGAACCACTCGGCTGATCCTTCTTCAATATGCCCTTCACTAACATGCAGTGTTTCCTTGATTGAATTCGCTCTCACACCAATATTTGCATCTAGAGCCTTTGCATTGAGGGATATCTGAAAACGGCAATGGCGCTGAAGTTGCCTGTGAATGTGGAGTTGTTGGCATGTGAAACCCGCATGTGGAGCATTCGTTTCTGTGGGATGCTGACCAAGCTTCATTTCAGTCCTAGGCACACAAAGAGCACTAAGCATAGAGTGTGAAAACTGAGTTTCCTTGAGAGCTGCTTGGAAGCCTGATGGTGTGTGAAGTTAGTGAGCCAAATGGAGTTGTTCTCCCACAAGAACCACTCGGCTGATCCTTCTTCAATATGCCCTTCACCAACATGCAGTGTTTCCTTGATTGAATTAGCTCTCACACCAATATTTGCGTCTAGAGCCTTTGCTTTGAGGGCTATCTGAAAACGGCTGTGGCGCTGATGTTGCCTGTGAATGTGGAGTTGGTGGCATGTGAAACCCGCATGTGGAGCATTCGTTTGTGTGGGATGCTGACCAAGCTTCATTTCTGTCCTAGGCACTCAAAGTGCACTAAGCATAGAGTGTGAAAACTGAGTTACCTTGAGAGCTGCTTGGAAGCCTGATGGTGTGTGAAGTTAGTGAGCCAAATGGAGTTGTTCTCCCACAAGAACTACTCGGCTGATCCTTCTTCAATATGCCCTTCACCAACATGCAGTGTTTGCTTGATTGAATTAGCTCTCACACCAATATTTGCGTCTAGAGCCTTTGCATTGAGGGCTATCTGAAAACGGCTGTGGTGCTGAAGTTGCCTGTGAATGTGGAGTTGGTGGCATGTGAAACCCGCATGTGGAGCATTCGTTTGTGTGGGATGCTCTACCATGTTCATTCCTAGATAATGCACTCAAAGGGCACTAAGCATAGAGTGTGAAAACTGAGTTTCCTTGAGAGCTGCTTGGAAGCCTGATGGTGTGTGAAGTTAGTGAGCCAAATGGAGTTGTTCTCCCACAAGAACCACTCGGCTGATCCTTCTTCAATATGCCCTTCACCAACATGCAGTGTTTCCTTGATTGAATTAGCTCTCACACCAATATTTGCGTCTAGAGCCTTTGCATTGAGGGCTATCTGAAAACGGCAATGGCGCTGAAGTTGCCTGTGAATGTGGAGTTGGTGGCATGTGAAACCCGCATGTGGAGCATTCGTTTGTGTGGGATGCTCTACCAGGTTCATTTCAGTCCTAGCCATACAAAGGGCACTAAGCATAGAGTGTGAAAACTGAGTTTCCTTGAGAGCTGCTTGGAAGCCTGATGGTGTGTGAAGTTAGTGAGCCAAATGGAGTTGTTCTCCCACAAGAACCACTCGGCTGATCCTTCTTCAATATGCCCTTCACTAACATGCAGTGTTTCCTTGATTGAATTAGCTCTCACACCAATATTTGCGTCTAGAGCCTTTGCATTGAGGGCTATCTGAAAACGGCTGTGGCGCTGAAGTTGCCTGTGAATGTGGAGTTGGTGGCATGTGAAACCCGCAAGTGGAGCATTCGTAAGTGTGGGATGCTCTCCAAACTTCATTTCAGTCCTAGGCACTCAAAGGGCACTACGCATAGAGTTTGAAAACTGAGTTTCCTTGAGAGCTGCTTGGAAGCCTGATGGTGTGTGAAGTTAGTGAGCCAAATGGAGTTGTTCTCCCACAAGAACCACTCGGCTGATCCTTCTTCAATATGCCCTTCACCAACATGCAGTGTTTCCTTGATTGAATTAGCTCTCACACCAATATTTGCGTCTAGAGCATTTGCTTTGAGGGCTATCTGAAAATGGCTGTGGCGCTGAAGTTGCCTGTGAATGTGGAGTTGGTGGCATGTGAAACCCGCATGTGGAGCATTCGTTTGTGTGGGATGCTCTACCAGGTTCATTCCTAGATAATGCACTCAAAGGGCACTAAGCATAGAGTGTGAAAACTGAGTTTCCTTGAGAGCTGCTTGGAAGCCTGATGGTGTGTGAACTTAGTGAGCCAAATGGAGTTGTTTTCCCACAAGAACCACTCGGCTGATCCTTCTTCAATATGCCCTTCACCAACATGCAGTGTTTCCTTGATTGAATTAGCTTTCACACAAATATTTGCTTCTAGAGCCTTTGCATTGAGGGCTATCTGAAAACGGCTGTGGCGCTGAAGTTCCTGTGAATGTGGAGTTGGTGGCATGTGAAACCCGCATGTGGAGCATTCGTTTGTGTGGGATGCTGACCAAGCTTCTTTTCAGTCCTAGAAACACAAAGGGCACTAAGCATAGAGTGTGAAACCTGAGTTTCCTTGAGAGCTGCTTGGAAGCCTGATGGTGTGTGAAGTTAGTGAGCCAAATCGAGTTGTTCTCCCACAAGAACCACTCGGCTGATCCTTCTTCAATATGCCCTTCACTAACATGCAGTGTTTCCTTGATTGAATTAGCTCTCACACCAATATTTGCGTCTAGAGCCTTTGCATTGAGGGCTATCTGAAAACGGCTGTGGCACTGAAGTTGCCTGTGAATGTGGAGTTGGTGGCATGTGAAACCCGCATGTGGAGCATTCGTTTGTGTGGGATGCTCTACCAGGTTCATTTCAGTCCTAGCCATACAAAGGGCACTAAGCATAGAGTGTGAAAACTGAGTTTCCTTGAGAGCTGCTTGGAAGCCTGATGGTGTCTGAAGTTAGTGAGCCAAATGGAGTTGTTCTCCCACAAGAACCACTCGGCTGATCCTTCTTCAATATGCCCTTCACCAACATGCAGTGTTTCCTTGATTGAATTAGCTCTCACACCAATATTTGCATCTAGAGCCTTTGCATTGAGGGATATCTGAAAACGGCTGTGGCGCTGAAGTTCCTGTGAATGTGGAGTTGGTGGCATGTGAAACCCGCATGTGGAGCATTCGTTTGTGTGGGATGCTGACCAAGCTTCATTTCAGTCCTAGGAACACAAAGGGCACTAAGCATAGAGTGTGAAAACTGAGTTTCCTTGAGAGCTGCTTGGAAGCCTGATGGTGTGTGAAGTTAGTGAGCCAAATGGAGTTGTTCTCCCACAAGAACCACTCGGCTGATCCTTCTTCCATATGCCCTTCACCAACATGCAGTGTTTCCTTGATTGAATTAGCTCTCACACCAATATTTGCGTCTAGAGCCTTTGCATTGAGGGCTATCTGAAAACGGCTGTGGCGCTGAAGTTGCCTGTGAATGTGGAGTTGGTGGCATGTGAAACCCGCATGTGGAGCATTCGTTTGTGTGGGATGCTCTACCAGGTTCATTCCTAGATAATGCACTCAAAGGGCACTAAGCATAGAGTGTGAAAACTGAGTTTCCTTGAGAGCTGCTTGGAAGCCTGATGGTGTGTGAAGTTAGTGAGCCAAATGGAGTTGTTCTCCCACAAGAACCACTCGGCTGACCCTTCTTCAATATGCCCTTCACCAACATGCAGTGTTTCCTTGATTGAATTAGCTCTCACACCAATATTTGCGTCTAGAGCCTTTGCATTGAGGGCTATCTGAAAACGGCAATGGCGCTGAAGTTGCCTGTGAATGTGGAGTTGGTGGCATGTGAAACCCGCATGTGGAGCATTCGTTTGTGTGGGATGCTCTACCAGGTTCATTTCAGTCCTAACCATACAAAGGGCACTAAACATAGAGTGTGAAAACTGAGTTTCCTTGAGAGCTGCTTGGAAGCCTGATGGTGTGTGAAGTTAGTGAGCCAAATGGAGTTGTTCTCCCACAAGAACCACTCGACTGATCCTTCTTCAATATGCCCTTCACTAACATGCAGTGTTTCCTTGATTGAATTAGCTCTCACACCAATATTTGCGTCTAGAGCCTTTGCATTGAGGGCTATCTGAAAACGGCTGTGGCGCTGAAGTTGCCTGTGAATGTGGAGTTGGTGGCATGTGAAACCCGCATGTGGAGCATTCGTTTGTGTGGGATGCTCTACCAGGTTCATTTCAGTCCTAGCCATACAAAGGGCACTAAGCCTAGAGTGTGAAAACTGAGTTTCCTTGAGAGCTGCTTGGAAGCCTGATGGTGTGTGAAGTTAGTGAGCCAAATGGAGTTGTTCTCCCACAAGAACCACTCGGCTGATCCTTCTTCAATATGCCCTTCACTAACATGCAGTGTTTCCTTGATTGAATTCGCTCTCACACCAATATTTGCATCTAGAGCCTTTGCATTGAGGGATATCTGAAAACGGCAATGGCGCTGAAGTTGCCTGTGAATGTGGAGTTGTTGGCATGTGAAACCCGCATGTGGAGCATTCGTTTCTGTGGGATGCTGACCAAGCTTCATTTCAGTCCTAGGCACACAAAGAGCACTAAGCATAGAGTGTGAAAACTGAGTTTCCTTGAGAGCTGCTTGGAAGCCTGATGGTGTGTGAAGTTAGTGAGCCAAATGGAGTTGTTCTCCCACAAGAACCACTCGGCTGATCCTTCTTCAATATGCCCTTCACCAACATGCAGTGTTTCCTTGATTGAATTAGCTCTCACACCAATATTTGCGTCTAGAGCCTTTGCTTTGAGGGCTATCTGAAAACGGCTGTGGCGCTGATGTTGCCTGTGAATGTGGAGTTGGTGGCATGTGAAACCCGCATGTGGAGCATTCGTTTGTGTGGGATGCTGACCAAGCTTCATTTCTGTCCTAGGCACTCAAAGTGCACTAAGCATAGAGTGTGAAAACTGAGTTACCTTGAGAGCTGCTTGGAAGCCTGATGGTGTGTGAAGTTAGTGAGCCAAATGGAGTTGTTCTCCCACAAGAACTACTCGGCTGATCCTTCTTCAATATGCCCTTCACCAACATGCAGTGTTTCCTTGATTGAATTAGCTCTCACACCAATATTTGCGTCTAGAGCCTTTGCATTGAGGGCTATCTGAAAACGGCTGTGGTGCTGAAGTTGCCTGTGAATGTGGAGTTGGTGGCATGTGAAACCCGCATGTGGAGCATTCGTTTGTGTGGGATGCTCTACCAGGTTCATTCCTAGATAATGCACTCAAAGGGCACTAAGCATAGAGTGTGAAAACTGAGTTTGAAAACTGAGTTTCCTTGAGAGCTGCTTGGAAGCCTGATGGTGTGTGAAAGTTAGTGAGCCAAATGAGTTGTTCTCCCACAAGAACCACTCAGCTGATCCTTCTTCAATATGCCCTTCACCAACATGCAGTGTTTCCTTGATTGAATTAGCTCTCACACCAATATTTGCGTCTAGAGCCTTTGCATTGAGGGCTATCTGAAAACGGCAATGGCGCTGAAGTTGCCTGTGAATGTGGAGTTGGTGGCATGTGAAACCCGCATGTGGAGCATTCGTTTGTGTGGGATGCTCTACCAGGTTCATTTCAGTCCTAGCCATACAAAGGGCACTAAGCATAGAGTGTGAAAACTGAGTTTCCTTGAGAGCTGCTTGAAGCCTGATGGTGTGTGAAGTTAGTGAGCAAATGGAGTTGTTCTCCCACAAGAACCACTCGGCTGATCCTTCTTCAATATGCCCTTCACTAACATGCAGTGTTTCCTTGATTGAATTAGCTCTCACACCAATATTTGCGTCTAGAGCCTTTGCATTGAGGGCTATCTGAAAACGGCTGTGGCGCTGAAGTTGCCTGTGAATGTGAGTTGGTGGCATGTGAAACCCGCATGTGGAGCATTCGTTTGTGTGGGATGCTCTACCAGGTTCATTTCAGTCCTAGCCATACAAAGGGCACTAAGCATAGAGTGTGAAAACTGAGTTTCCTTGAGAGCTGCTTGGAAGCCTGATGGTGTGTGAAGTTAGTGAGCCAAATGGAGTTGTTCTCCCACAAGAACCACTCGGCTGATCCTTCTTCAATATGCCCTTCACTAACATGCAGTATTTCCTTGATTGAATACCAATATTTGCATCTAGAGCCTTTGAATTGAGGGCTATCTGAAAACGGCAATGGCGCTGAAGTTGCCTGTGAATGTGGAGTTGTTGGCATGTGAAACCCGCATGTGGAGCACTCGTTTCTGTGGGATGCTGACCAAGCTTCATTTCAGTCCTAGGCACACAAAGAGCACTAAGCATAGAGTGTGAAAACTGAGTTTCCTTGAGAGCTGCTTGGAAGCCTGATGGTGTGTGAAGTTAGTGAGCCAAATGGAGTTGTTCTCCCACAAGAACTACTCGGCTGATCCTTCTTCAATATGCCCTTCACCAACATGCAGTGTTTCCTTGATTGAATTAGCTCTCACACCAATATTTGCGTCTAGAGCCTTTGCATTGAGGGCTATCTGAAAACGGCTGTGGTGCTGAAGTTGCCTGTGAATGTGGAGTTGGTGGCATGTGAAACCCGCATGTGGAGCATTCGTTTGTGTGGGATGCTCTACCAGGTTCATTCCTAGATAATGCACTCAAAGGGCACTAAGCATAGAGTGTGAAAACTGAGTTTCCTTGAGAGCTGCTTGGAAGCCTGATGGTGTGTGAAGTTAGTGAGCCAAATGGAGTTGTTCTCCCACAAGAACCACTCGGTTGATCCTTCTTCAATATGCCCTTCACCAACATGCAGTGTTTCCTTGATTGAATTACCTCTCACACCAATATTTGCGTCTAGAGCCTTTGCATTGAGGGCTATCTGAAAACGGCTGTGGCGCTGAAGTTGCCTGTGAATGTGGAGTTGGTGGCATGTGAAACCCGCATGTGAAGCATTCGTAAGTGTGGGATGCTCTCCAAACTTCATTTCAGTCCTAGGCACTCAAAGGGCACTACGCATAGAGTTTGAAAACTGAGTTTCCTTGAGAGCTGCTTGGAAGCCTGATGGTGTGTGAAGTTAGTGAGCCAAATCGAGTTGTTCTCCCACAAGAACCACTCGGCTGATCCTTCTTCAATATGCCCTTCACTAACATGCAGTGTTTCCTTGATTGAATTAGCTCTCACACCAATATTTGCGTCTAGAGCCTTTGCATTGAGGGCTATCTGAAAACGGCTGTGGCGCTGAAGTTGCCTGTGAATGTGGAGTTGGTGGCTTGTGAAACCCGCAAGTGGAGCATTCGTTTGTGTGGGATGCTCTACCAGGTTCATTTCAGTCCTAGGCACTCATAGGGCACTAAGCATAGAGTGTGAAAACTGAGTTTCCTTGAGAGCTGCTTGGAAGCCTGATGGTGTGTGAAGTTAGTGAGCCAAATGGAGTTGTTCTCCCACAAGAACCACTCGGCTGATCCTTCTTCAATATGCCCTTCACCAACATGCAGTGTTTCCTTGATTGAATTAGCTCTCACACCAATATTTGCGTCTAGAGCCTTTGCATTGAGGGCTATCTGAAAACGGCTGTGGCGCTGAAGTTGCCTGTGAATGTGGAGTTGGTGGCATGTGAAACCCGCATGTGGAGCATTCGTTTGTGTGGGATGCTCTACCAGGTTCATTCCTAGATAATTCACTCAAAGGGCACTAAGCATAGAGTGTGAAAACTGAGTTTCCTTGAGAGCTGCTTGGAAGCCTGATGGTGTGTGAAGTTAGTGAGCCAAATGGAGTTGTTCTCCCACAAGAACCACTCGGCTGATCCTTCTTCAATATGCCCTTCACCAACATGCAGTGTTTCCTTGATTGAATTAGCTCTCACACCAATATTTGCGTCTAGAGCCTTTGCATTGAGGGCTATCTGAAAACGGCTGTGGCGCTGATGTTGCCTGTGAATGTGGAGTTGGTGGCATGTGAAACCCGCATGTGGAGCATTCGTTTGTGTGGGATGCTCTACCAGGTTCATTCCTTGATAATGCACTCAAAGGGCACTAAGCATAGAGTGTGAAAACTGAGTTTCCTTGAGAGCTGCTTGGAAGCCTGATGGTGTGTGAAGTTAGTGAGCCAAATGGAGTTGTTCTCCCACAAGAACCACTCGGCTGATCCTTCTTCCATATGCCCTTCACCAACATGCAGTGTTTCCTTGATTGAATTAGCTCTCACACCGATATTTGCATCTAGAGCCTTTGCATTGAGGGCTATCTGAAAACGGCTGTGGCGCTGAAGTTCCTGTGAATCTGGAGTTGGTGGCATGTGAAACCCGCATGTGGAGCATTCGTTTGTGTGGGATGCTGACCAAGCTTCATTTCAGTCCTAGGAACACAAAGGGCACTAAGCATAGAGTGTGAAAACTGAGTTTCCTTGAGAGCTGCTTGGAAGCCTGATGGTGTGTGAAGTTAGTGAGCCAAATGGAGTTGTTCTCCCACAAGAACCACTCGGCTGATCCTTCTTCAATATGCCCTTCACCAACATGCAGTGTTTCCTTGATTGAATTAGCTCTCACACCAATATTTGCGTCTAGAGCCTTTGCATTGAGGGCTATCTGAAAACGGCTGTGGCGCTGAAGTTGCCTGTGAATGTGGAGTTGGTGGCATGTGAAACCCGCATGTGGAGCATTCGTTTGTGTGGGATGCTCTACCAGGTTCATTCCTAGATAATGCACTCAAAGGGCACTAAGCATAGAGTGTGAAAACTGAGTTTCCTTGAGAGCTGCTTGGAAGCCTGATGGTGTGTGAAGTTAGTGAGCCAAATGGAGTTGTTCTCCCACAAGAACCACTCGGCTGATCCTTCTTCAATATGCCCTTCACCAACATGCAGTGTTTCCTTGATTGAATTAGCTCTCACACCAATATTTGCGTCTAGAGCCTTTGCATTGAGGGCTATCTGAAAACGGCTGTGGCGCTGATGTTGCCTGTGAATGTGGAGTTGGTGGCATGTGAAACCCGCAAGTGGAGCATTCGTAAGTGTGGGATGCTCTCCAAACTTCATTTCAGTCCTAGGCACTCAAAGGGCACTACGCATAGAGTTTGAAAACTGAGTTTCCTTGAGAGCTGCTTGGAAGCCTGATGGTGTGTGAAGTTAGTGAGCCAAATGGAGTTGTTCTCCCACAAGAACCACTCGGCTGATCCTTCTTCAATATGCCCTTCACCAACATGCAGTGTTTCCTTGATTGAATTAGCTCTCACACCAATATTTGCGTCTAGAGCATTTGCTTTGAGGGCTATCTGAAAACGGCTGTGGCGCTGAAGTTGCCTGTGAATGTGGAGTTGGTGGCATGTGAAACCCGCATGTGGAGCATTCGTTTGTGTGGGATGCTCTACCAGGTTCATTCCTAGATAATGCACTCAAAGGGCACTAAGCATAGAGTGTGAAAACTGAGTTTCCTTGAGAGCTGCTTGGAAGCCTGATGGTGTGTGAACTTAGTGAGCCAAATGGAGTTGTTTTCCCACAAGAACCACTCGGCTGATCCTTCTTCAATATGCCCTTCACCAACATGCAGTGTTTCCTTGATTGAATTAGCTCTCACACAAATATTTGCTTCTAGAGCCTTTGCATTGAGGGCTATCTGAAAACGGCTGTGGCGCTGAAGTTCCTGTGAATGTGGAGTTGGTGGCATGTGAAACCCGCATGTGGAGCATTCGTTTGTGTGGGATGCTGACCAAGCTTCTTTTCAGTCCTAGAAACACAAAGGGCACTAAGCATAGAGTGTGAAACCTGAGTTTCCTTGAGAGCTGCTTGGAAGCCTGATGGTGTGTGAAGTTAGTGAGCCAAATCGAGTTGTTCTCCCACAAGAACCACTCGGCTGATCCTTCTTCAATATGCCCTTCACTAACATGCAGTGTTTCCTTGATTGAATTAGCTCTCACACCAATATTTGCGTCTAGAGCCTTTGCATTGAGGGCTATCTGAAAACGGCTGTGGCACTGAAGTTGCCTGTGAATGTGGAGTTGGTGGCATGTGAAACCCGC
This sequence comes from Ochotona princeps, assembly GCF_030435755.1. Lineage (NCBI taxonomy): Eukaryota > Metazoa > Chordata > Mammalia > Lagomorpha > Ochotonidae > Ochotona > Ochotona princeps. Next base: position 62,241 of record NW_026697099.1, on the reverse strand, counting down.
ATGTGGAGCATTCGTTTGTGTGGGATGCTCTACCAGGTTCATTTCAGTCCTAGCCATACAAAGGGCACTAAGCATAGAGTGTGAAAACTGAGTTTCCTTGAGAGCTGCTTGGAAGCCTGATGGTGTCTGAAGTTAGTGAGCCAAATGGAGTTGTTCTCCCACAAGAACCACTCGGCTGATCCTTCTTCAATATGCCCTTCACCAACATGCAGTGTTTCCTTGATTGAATTAGCTCTCACACCAATATTTGCATCTAGAGCCTTTGCATTGAGGGATATCTGAAAACGGCTGTGGCGCTGAAGTTCCTGTGAATGTGGAGTTGGTGGCATGTGAAACCCGCATGTGGAGCATTCGTTTGTGTGGGATGCTGACCAAGCTTAATTTCAGTCCTAGGAACACAAAGGGCACTAAGCATAGAGTGTGAAAACTGAGTTTCCTTGAGAGCTGCTTGGAAGCCTGATGGTGTGTGAAGTTAGTGAGCCAAATGGAGTTGTTCTCCCACAAGAACCACTCGGCTGATCCTTCTTCAATATGCCCTTCACCAACATGCAGTGTTTCCTTGATTGAATTAGCTCTCACACCAATATTTGCATCTAGAGCCTTTGCATTGAGGGCTATCTGAAAACGGCTGTGGCGCTGAAGTTGCCTGTGAATGTGGAGTTGGTGGCATGTGAAACCCGCATGTGGAGCATTCGTTTGTGTGGGATGCTCTACCAGGTTCATTCCTAGATAATGCACTCAAAGGGCACTAAGCATAGAGTGTGAAAACTGAGTTTCCTTGAGAGCTGCTTGGAAGCCTGATGGTGTGTGAAGTTAGTGAGCCAAATGGAGTTGTTCTCCCACAAGAACCACTCGGCTGACCCTTCTTCAATATGCCCTTCACCAACATGCAGTGTTTCCTTGATTGAATTAGCTCTCACACCAATATTTGCGTCTAGAGCCTTTGCATTGAGGGCTATCTGAAAACGGCAATGGCGCTGAAGTTGCCTGTGAATGTGGAGTTGGTGGCATGTGAAACCCGCATGTGGAGCATTCGTTTGTGTGGGATGCTCTACCAGGTTCATTTCAGTCCTAACCATACAAAGGGCACTAAGCATAGAGTGTGAAAACTGAGTTTCCTTGAGAGCTGCTTGGAAGCCTGATGGTGTGTGAAGTTAGTGAGCCAAATGGAGTTGTTCTCCCACAAGAACCACTCGACTGATCCTTCTTCAATATGCCCTTCACTAACATGCAGTGTTTCCTTGATTGAATTAGCTCTCACACCAATATTTGCGTCTAGAGCCTTTGCATTGAGGGCTATCTGAAAACGGCTGTGGCGCTGAAGTTGCCTGTGAATGTGGAGTTGGTGGCATGTGAAACCCGCATGTGGAGCATTCGTTTGTGTGGGATGCTCTACCAGGTTCATTTCAGTCCTAGCCATACAAAGGGCACTAAGCATAGAGTGTGAAAACTGAGTTTCCTTGAGAGCTGCTTGGAAGCCTGATGGTGTGTGAAGTTAGTGAGCCAAATGGAGTTGTTCTCCCACAAGAACCACTCGGCTGATCCTTCTTCAATATGCCCTTCACTAACATGCAGTGTTTCCTTGATTGAATTCGCTCTCACACCAATATTTGCATCTAGAGCCTTTGCATTGAGGGATATCTGAAAACGGCAATGGCGCTGAAGTTGCCTGTGAATGTGGAGTTGTTGGCATGTGAAACCCGCATGTGGAGCATTCGTTTCTGTGGGATGCTGACCAAGCTTCATTTCAGTCCTAGGCACACAAAGAGCACTAAGCATAGAGTGTGAAAACTGAGTTTCCTTGAGAGCTGCTTGGAAGCCTGATGGTGTGTGAAGTTAGTGAGCCAAATGGAGTTGTTCTCCCACAAGAACCACTCGGCTGATCCTTCTTCAATATGCCCTTCACCAACATGCAGTGTTTCCTTGATTGAATTAGCTCTCACACCAATATTTGCGTCTAGAGCCTTTGCTTTGAGGGCTATCTGAAAACGGCTGTGGCGCTGATGTTGCCTGTGAATGTGGAGTTGGTGGCATGTGAAACCCGCATGTGGAGCATTCGTTTGTGTGGGATGCTGACCAAGCTTCATTTCTGTCCTAGGCACTCAAAGTGCACTAAGCATAGAGTGTGAAAACTGAGTTACCTTGAGAGCTGCTTGGAAGCCTGATGGTGTGTGAAGTTAGTGAGCCAAATGGAGTTGTTCTCCCACAAGAACTACTCGGCTGATCCTTCTTCAATATGCCCTTCACCAACATGCAGTGTTTGCTTGATTGAATTAGCTCTCACACCAATATTTGCGTCTAGAGCCTTTGCATTGAGGGCTATCTGAAAACGGCTGTGGTGCTGAAGTTGCCTGTGAATGTGGAGTTGGTGGCATGTGAAACCCGCATGTGGAGCATTCGTTTGTGTGGGATGCTCTACCAGGTTCATTCCTAGATAATGCACTCAAAGGGCACTAAGCATAGAGTGTGAAAACTGAGTTTCCTTGAGAGCTGCTTGGAAGCCTGATGGTGTGTGAAGTTAGTGAGCCAAATGGAGTTGTTCTCCCACAAGAACCACTCGGCTGATCCTTCTTCAATATGCCCTTCACCAACATGCAGTGTTTCCTTGATTGAATTAGCTCTCACACCAATATTTGCGTCTAGAGCCTTTGCATTGAGGGCTATCTGAAAACGGCAATGGCGCTGAAGTTGCCTGTGAATGTGGAGTTGGTGGCATGTGAAACCCGCATGTGGAGCATTCGTTTGTGTGGGATGCTCTACCAGGTTCATTTCAGTCCTAGCCATACAAAGGGCACTAAGCATAGAGTGTGAAAACTGAGTTTCCTTGAGAGCTGCTTGGAAGCCTGATGGTGTGTGAAGTTAGTGAGCCAAATGGAGTTGTTCTCCCACAAGAACCACTCGGCTGATCCTTCTTCAATATGCCCTTCACTAACATGCAGTGTTTCCTTGATTGAATTAGCTCTCACACCAATATTTGCGTCTAGAGCCTTTGCATTGAGGGCTATCTGAAAACGGCTGTGGCGCTGAAGTTGCCTGTGAATGTGGAGTTGGTGGCATGTGAAACCCGCAAGTGGAGCATTCGTAAGTGTGGGATGCTCTCCAAACTTCATTTCAGTCCTAGGCACTCAAAGGGCACTACGCATAGAGTTTGAAAACTGAGTTTCCTTGAGAGCTGCTTGGAAGCCTGATGGTGTGTGAAGTTAGTGAGCCAAATCGAGTTGTTCTCCCACAAGAACCACTCGGCTGATCCTTCTTCAATATGCCCTTCACCAACATGCAGTGTTTCCTTGATTGAATTAGCTCTCACACCAATATTTGCGTCTAGAGCATTTGCTTTGAGGGCTATCTGAAAATGGCTGTGGCGCTGAAGTTGCCTGTGAATGTGGAGTTGGTGGCATGTGAAACCCGCATGTGGAGCATTCGTTTGTGTGGGATGCTCTACCAGGTTCATTCCTAGATAATGCACTCAAAGGGCACTAAGCATAGAGTGTGAAAACTGAGTTTCCTTGAGAGCTGCTTGGAAGCCTGATGGTGTGTGAACTTAGTGAGCCAAATGGAGTTGTTTTCCCACAAGAACCACTCGGCTGATCCTTCTTCAATATGCCCTTCACCAACATGCAGTGTTTCCTTGATTGAATTAGCTTTCACACAAATATTTGCTTCTAGAGCCTTTGCATTGAGGGCTATCTGAAAACGGCTGTGGCGCTGAAGTTCCTGTGAATGTGGAGTTGGTGGCATGTGAAACCCGCATGTGGAGCATTCGTTTGTGTGGGATGCTGACCAAGCTTCTTTTCAGTCCTAGAAACACAAAGGGCACTAAGCATAGAGTGTGAAACCTGAGTTTCCTTGAGAGCTGCTTGGAAGCCTGATGGTGTGTGAAGTTAGTGAGCCAAATCGAGTTGTTCTCCCACAAGAACCACTCGGCTGATCCTTCTTCAATATGCCCTTCACCAACATGCAGTGTTTCCTTGATTGAATTAGCTCTCACACCAATATTTGCGTCTAGAGCCTTTGCATTGAGGGCTATCTGAAAACGGCTGTGGCACTGAAGTTGCCTGTGAATGTGGAGTTGGTGGCATGTGAAACCCGCATGTGGAGCATTCGTTTGTGTGGGATGCTCTACCAGGTTCATTTCAGTCCTAGCCATACAAAGGGCACTAAGCATAGAGTGTGAAAACTGAGTTTCCTTGAGAGCTGCTTGGAAGCCTGATGGTGTCTGAAGTTAGTGAGCCAAATGGAGTTGTTCTCCCACAAGAACCACTCGGCTGATCCTTCTTCAATATGCCCTTCACCAACATGCAGTGTTTCCTTGATTGAATTAGCTCTCACACCAATATTTGCATCTAGAGCCTTTGCATTGAGGGATATCTGAAAACGGCTGTGGCGCTGAAGTTCCTGTGAATGTGGAGTTGGTGGCATGTGAAACCCGCATGTGGAGCATTCGTTTGTGTGGGATGCTGACCAAGCTTCATTTCAGTCCTAGGAACACAAAGGGCACTAAGCATAGAGTGTGAAAACTGAGTTTCCTTGAGAGCTGCTTGGAAGCCTGATGGTGTGTGAAGTTAGTGAGCCAAATGGAGTTGTTCTCCCACAAGAACCACTCGGCTGATCCTTCTTCCATATGCCCTTCACCAACATGCAGTGTTTCCTTGATTGAATTAGCTCTCACACCAATATTTGCGTCTAGAGCCTTTGCATTGAGGGCTATCTGAAAACGGCTGTGGCGCTGATGTTGCCTGTGAATGTGGAGTTGGTGGCATGTGAAACCCGCATGTGGAGCATTCGTTTGTGTGGGATGCTGACCAAGCTTCATTTCTGTCCTAGGCACTCAAAGTGCACTAAGCATAGAGTGTGAAAACTGAGTTACCTTGAGAGCTGCTTGGAAGCCTGATGGTGTGTGAAGTTAGTGAGCCAAATGGAGTTGTTCTCCCACAAGAACTACTCGGCTGATCCTTCTTCAATATGCCCTTCACCAACATGCAGTGTTTGCTTGATTGAATTAGCTCTCACACCAATATTTGCGTCTAGAGCCTTTGCATTGAGGGCTATCTGAAAACGGCTGTGGTGCTGAAGTTGCCTGTGAATGTGGAGTTGGTGGCATGTGAAACCCGCATGTGGAGCATTCGTTTGTGTGGGATGCTCTACCAGGTTCATTCCTAGATAATGCACTCAAAGGGCACTAAGCATAGAGTGTGAAAACTGAGTTTCCTTGAGAGCTGCTTGGAAGCCTGATGGTGTGTGAAGTTAGTGAGCCAAATGGAGTTGTTCTCCCACAAGAACCACTCGGCTGATCCTTCTTCAATATGCCCTTCACCAACATGCAGTGTTTCCTTGATTGAATTAGCTCTCACACCAATATTTGCGTCTAGAGCCTTTGCATTGAGGGCTATCTGAAAACGGCAATGGCGCTGAAGTTGCCTGTGAATGTGGAGTTGGTGGCATGTGAAACCCGCATGTGGAGCATTCGTTTGTGTGGGATGCTCTACCAGGTTCATTTCAGTCCTAGCCATACAAAGGGCACTAAGCATAGAGTGTGAAAACTGAGTTTCCTTGAGAGCTGCTTGGAAGCCTGATGGTGTGTGAAGTTAGTGAGCCAAATGGAGTTGTTCTCCCACAAGAACCACTCGGCTGATCCTTCTTCAATATGCCCTTCACTAACATGCAGTGTTTCCTTGATTGAATTAGCTCTCACACCAATATTTGCGTCTAGAGCCTTTGCATTGAGGGCTATCTGAAAACGGCTGTGGCGCTGAAGTTGCCTGTGAATGTGGAGTTGGTGGCATGTGAAACCCGCAAGTGGAGCATTCGTAAGTGTGGGATGCTCTCCAAACTTCATTTCAGTCCTAGGCACTCAAAGGGCACTACGCATAGAGTTTGAAAACTGAGTTTCCTTGAGAGCTGCTTGGAAGCCTGATGGTGTGTGAAGTTAGTGAGCCAAATCGAGTTGTTCTCCCACAAGAACCACTCGGCTGATCCTTCTTCAATATGCCCTTCACCAACATGCAGTGTTTCCTTGATTGAATTAGCTCTCACACCAATATTTGCGTCTAGAGCATTTGCTTTGAGGGCTATCTGAAAATGGCTGTGGCGCTGAAGTTGCCTGTGAATGTGGAGTTGGTGGCATGTGAAACCCGCATGTGGAGCATTCGTTTGTGTGGGATGCTCTACCAGGTTCATTCCTAGATAATGCACTCAAAGGGCACTAAGCATAGAGTGTGAAAACTGAGTTTCCTTGAGAGCTGCTTGGAAGCCTGATGGTGTGTGAACTTAGTGAGCCAAATGGAGTTGTTTTCCCACAAGAACCACTCGGCTGATCCTTCTTCAATATGCCCTTCACCAACATGCAGTGTTTCCTTGATTGAATTAGCTTTCACACAAATATTTGCTTCTAGAGCCTTTGCATTGAGGGCTATCTGAAAACGGCTGTGGCGCTGAAGTTCCTGTGAATGTGGAGTTGGTGGCATGTGAAACCCGCATGTGGAGCATTCGTTTGTGTGGGATGCAGACCAAGCTTCTTTTCAGTCCTAGAAACACAAAGGGCACTAAGCATAGAGTGTGAAACCTGAGTTTCCTTGAGAGCTGCTTGGAAGCCTGATGGTGTGTGAAGTTAGTGAGCCAAATCGAGTTGTTCTCCCACAAGAACCACTCGGCTGATCCTTCTTCAATATGCCCTTCACTAACATGCAGTGTTTCCTTGATTGAATTAGCTCTCACACCAATATTTGCGTCTAGAGCCTTTGCATTGAGGGCTATCTGAAAACGGCTGTGGCACTGAAGTTGCCTGTGAATGTGGAGTTGGTGGCATGTGAAACCCGCATGTGGAGCATTCGTTTGTGTGGGATGCTCTACCAGGTTCATTTCAGTCCTAGCCATACAAAGGGCACTAAGCATAGAGTGTGAAAACTGAGTTTCCTTGAGAGCTGCTTGGAAGCCTGATGGTGTCTGAAGTTAGTGAGCCAAATGGAGTTGTTCTCCCACAAGAACCACTCGGCTGATCCTTCTTCAATATGCCCTTCACCAACATGCAGTGTTTCCTTGATTGAATTAGCTCTCACACCAATATTTGCATCTAGAGCCTTTGCATTGAGGGATATCTGAAAACGGCTGTGGCGCTGAAGTTCCTGTGAATGTGGAGTTGGTGGCATGTGAAACCCGCATGTGGAGCATTCGTTTGTGTGGGATGCTGACCAAGCTTCATTTCAGTCCTAGGAACACAAAGGGCACTAAGCATAGAGTGTGAAAACTGAGTTTCCTTGAGAGCTGCTTGGAAGCCTGATGGTGTGTGAAGTTAGTGAGCCAAATGGAGTTGTTCTCCCACAAGAACCACTCGGCTGATCCTTCTTCCATATGCCCTTCACCAACATGCAGTGTTTCCTTGATTGAATTAGCTCTCACACCAATATTTGCGTCTAGAGCCTTTGCATTGAGGGCTATCTGAAAACGGCTGTGGCGCTGAAGTTGCCTGTGAATGTGGAGTTGGTGGCATGTGAAACCCGCATGTGGAGCATTCGTTTGTGTGGGATGCTCTACCAGGTTCATTCCTAGATAATGCACTCAAAGGGCACTAAGCATAGAGTGTGAAAACTGAGTTTCCTTGAGAGCTGCTTGGAAGCCTGATGGTGTGTGAAGTTAGTGAGCCAAATGGAGTTGTTCTCCCACAAGAACCACTCGGCTGACCCTTCTTCAATATGCCCTTCACCAACATGCAGTGTTTCCTTGATTGAATTAGCTCTCACACCAATATTTGCGTCTAGAGCCTTTGCATTGAGGGCTATCTGAAAACGGCAATGGCGCTGAAGTTGCCTGTGAATGTGGAGTTGGTGGCATGTGAAACCCGCATGTGGAGCATTCGTTTGTGTGGGATGCTCTACCAGGTTCATTTCAGTCCTAACCATACAAAGGGCACTAAACATAGAGTGTGAAAACTGAGTTTCCTTGAGAGCTGCTTGGAAGCCTGATGGTGTGTGAAGTTAGTGAGCCAAATGGAGTTGTTCTCCCACAAGAACCACTCGACTGATCCTTCTTCAATATGCCCTTCACTAACATGCAGTGTTTCCTTGATTGAATTAGCTCTCACACCAATATTTGCGTCTAGAGCCTTTGCATTGAGGGCTATCTGAAAACGGCTGTGGCGCTGAAGTTGCCTGTGAATGTGGAGTTGGTGGCATGTGAAACCCGCATGTGGAGCATTCGTTTGTGTGGGATGCTCTACCAGGTTCATTTCAGTCCTAGCCATACAAAGGGCACTAAGCCTAGAGTGTGAAAACTGAGTTTCCTTGAGAGCTGCTTGGAAGCCTGATGGTGTGTGAAGTTAGTGAGCCAAATGGAGTTGTTCTCCCACAAGAACCACTCGGCTGATCCTTCTTCAATATGCCCTTCACTAACATGCAGTGTTTCCTTGATTGAATTCGCTCTCACACCAATATTTGCATCTAGAGCCTTTGCATTGAGGGATATCTGAAAACGGCAATGGCGCTGAAGTTGCCTGTGAATGTGGAGTTGTTGGCATGTGAAACCCGCATGTGGAGCATTCGTTTCTGTGGGATGCTGACCAAGCTTCATTTCAGTCCTAGGCACACAAAGAGCACTAAGCATAGAGTGTGAAAACTGAGTTTCCTTGAGAGCTGCTTGGAAGCCTGATGGTGTGTGAAGTTAGTGAGCCAAATCGAGTTGTTCTCCCACAAGAACCACTCGGCTGATCCTTCTTCAATATGCCCTTCACCAACATGCAGTGTTTCCTTGATTGAATTAGCTCTCACACCAATATTTGCGTCTAGAGCCTTTGCTTTGAGGGCTATCTGAAAACGGCTGTGGCGCTGATGTTGCCTGTGAATGTGGAGTTGGTGGCATGTGAAACCCGCATGTGGAGCATTCGTTTGTGTGGGATGCTCTACCAGGTTCATTCCTAGATAATGCACTCAAAGGGCACTAAGCATAGAGTGTGAAAACTGAGTTTCCTTGAGAGCTGCTTGGAAGCCTGATGGTGTGTGAAGTTAGTGAGCCAAATGGAGTTGTTCTCCCACAAGAACCACTCAGCTGATCCTTCTTCAATATGCCCTTCACCAACATGCAGTGTTTCCTTGATTGAATTAGCTCTCACACCAATATTTGCGTCTAGAGCCTTTGCATTGAGGGCTATCTGAAAACGGCAATGGCGCTGAAGTTGCCTGTGAATGTGGAGTTGGTGGCATGTGAAACCCGCATGTGGAGCATTCGTTTGTGTGGGATGCTCTACCAGGTTCATTTCAGTCCTAGCCATACAAAGGGCACTAAGCATAGAGTGTGAAAACTGAGTTTCCTTGAGAGCTGCTTGGAAGCCTGATGGTGTGTGAAGTTAGTGAGCCAAATGGAGTTGTTCTCCCACAAGAACCACTCGGCTGATCCTTCTTCAATATGCCCTTCACTAACATGCAGTGTTTCCTTGATTGAATTAGCTCTCACACCAATATTTGCGTCTAGAGCCTTTGCATTGAGGGCTATCTGAAAACGGCTGTGGCGCTGAAGTTGCCTGTGAATGTGGAGTTGGTGGCATGTGAAACCCGCATGTGGAGCATTCGTTTGTGTGGGATGCTCTACCAGGTTCATTTCAGTCCTAGCCATACAAAGGGCACTAAGCATAGAGTGTGAAAACTGAGTTTCCTTGAGAGCTGCTTGGAAGCCTGATGGTGTGTGAAGTTAGTGAGCCAAATGGAGTTGTTCTCCCACAAGAACCACTCGGCTGATCCTTCTTCAATATGCCCTTCACTAACATGCAGTATTTCCTTGATTGAATTAGCTCTCACACCAATATTTGCATCTAGAGCCTTTGCATTGAGGGCTATCTGAAAACGGCAATGGCGCTGAAGTTGCCTGTGAATGTGGAGTTGTTGGCATGTGAAACCCGCATGTGGAGCACTCGTTTCTGTGGGATGCTGACCAAGCTTCATTTCAGTCCTAGGCACACAAAGAGCACTAAGCATAGAGTGTGAAAACTGAGTTTCCTTGAGAGCTGCTTGGAAGCCTGATGGTGTGTGAAGTTAGTGAGCCAAATGGAGTTGTTCTCCCACAAGAACTACTCGGCTGATCCTTCTTCAATATGCCCTTCACCAACATGCAGTGTTTCCTTGATTGAATTAGCTCTCACACCAATATTTGCGTCTAGAGCCTTTGCATTGAGGGCTATCTGAAAACGGCTGTGGTGCTGAAGTTGCCTGTGAATGTGGAGTTGGTGGCATGTGAAACCCGCATGTGGAGCATTCGTTTGTGTGGGATGCTCTACCAGGTTCATTCCTAGATAATGCACTCAAAGGGCACTAAGCATAGAGTGTGAAAACTGAGTTTCCTTGAGAGCTGCTTGGAAGCCTGATGGTGTGTGAAGTTAGTGAGCCAAATGGAGTTGTTCTCCCACAAGAACCACTCGGTTGATCCTTCTTCAATATGCCCTTCACCAACATGCAGTGTTTCCTTGATTGAATTACCTCTCACACCAATATTTGCGTCTAGAGCCTTTGCATTGAGGGCTATCTGAAAACGGCTGTGGCGCTGAAGTTGCCTGTGAATGTGGAGTTGGTGGCATGTGAAACCCGCATGTGAAGCATTCGTAAGTGTGGGATGCTCTCCAAACTTCATTTCAGTCCTAGGCACTCAAAGGGCACTACGCATAGAGTTTGAAAACTGAGTTTCCTTGAGAGCTGCTTGGAAGCCTGATGGTGTGTGAAGTTAGTGAGCCAAATGGAGTTGTTCTCCCACAAGAACCACTCGGCTGATCCTTCTTCAATATGCCCTTCACCAACATGCAGTGTTTCCTTGATTGAATTAGCTCTCACACCAATATTTGCATCTAGAGCCTTTGCATTGAGGGCTATCTGAAAACGGCTGTGGCGCTGAAGTTGCCTGTGAATGTGGAGTTGGTGGCATGTGAAACCCACATGTGGAGCATTCGTTTGTGTGGGATGCTCTACCAGGTTCATTCCTAGATAATGCACTCAAAGGGCACTAAGCATAGAGTGTGAAAACTGAGTTTCCTTGAGAGCTGCTTGGAAGCCTGATGGTGTGTGAAGTTAGTGAGCCAAATGGAGTTGTTCTCCCACAAGAACCACTCGGCTGATCCTTTTTCAATATGCCCTTCACCAACATGCAGTGTTTCCTTGATTGAATTAGCTCTCACACCAATATTTGCGTCTAGAGCCTTTGCATTGAGGGCTATCTGAAAACGGCTGTGGTGCTGAAGTTGCCTGTGAATCTGGAGTTGGTGGCATGTGAAACCCGCATGTGGAGCATTCGTTTGTGTGGAATGCTGACCAAGCTTCATTTCAGTCCTAGGCACACAAAGGGCACTAAGCATAGAGTGTGAAAACTGAGTTTCCTTGAGAGCTGCTTGGAAGCCTGATGGTGTGTGAAGTTAGTGAGCCAAATGGAGTTGTTCTCCCACAAGAACCACTCGGCTGATCCTTCTTCAATATGCCCTTCATCAACATGCAGTGTTTCCTTGATTGAATTAGCTCTCACACCAATATTTGCGTCTAGAGCCTTTGCATTGAGGGCTATCTGAAAACGGCTGTGGCGCTGAAGTTGCCTGTGAATGTGGAGTTGGTGGCATGTGAAACCCGCATGTGGAGCATTCGTTTATGTGGGATGCTCTCCAAGCTTCATTTCAGTCCTAGGCACTCATAGGGCACTAAGCATAGAGTTTGAAAACTGAGTTTCCTTGAGAGCTGCTTGGAAGCCTGATGGTGTGTGAAGTTAGTGAGCCAAATGGAGTTGTTCTCCCACAAGAACCACTCGGCTGATCCTTCTTCAATATGCCCTTCACCAACATGCAGTGTTTCCTTGATTGAATTAGCTCTCACACCAATATTTGCGTCTAGAGCCTTTGCATTGAGGGCTATCTGAAAATGGCTGTGGCGCTGAAGTTGCCTGTGAATGTGGAGTTGGTGGCATGTGAAACCCGCATGTGGAGCATTCGTTTGTGTGGGATGCTCTACCAGGTTCATTCCTAGATAATGCACTCAAAGGGCACTAAGCATAGAGTGTGAAAACTGAGTTTCCTTGAGAGCTGCTTGGAAGCCTGATGGTGTGTGAAGTTAGTGAGCCAAATGGAGTTGTTCTCCCACAAGAACCACTCGGCTGATCCTTCTTCAATATGCCCTTCACCAACATGCAGTGTTTCCTTGATTGAATTAGCTCTCACACCAATATTTGCATCTAGAGCCTTTGCATTGAGGGCTATCTGAAAACGGCTGTGGCGCTGAAGTTGCCTGTGAATGTGGAGTTGGTGGCATGTGAAACCCGCATGTGGAGCATTCGTTTGTGTGGGATGCTCTACCAGGTTCATTCCTAGATAATGCACTCAAAGGGCACTAAGCATAGAGTGTGAAAACTGAGTTTCCTTGAGAGCTGCTTGGAAGCCTGATGGTGTGTGAAGTTAGTGAGCCAAATCGAGTTGTTCTCCCACAAGAACCACTCGGCTGATCCTTCTTCAATATGCCCTTCACCAACATGCAGTGTTTCCTTGATTGAATTAGCTCTCACACCAATATTTGCGTCTAGAGCCTTTGCATTGAGGGCTATCTGAAAACGGCTGTGGCGCTGAAGTTGCCTGTGAATGTGGAGTTGGTGGCATGTGAAACCCGCATGTGGAGCATTCGTTTGTGTGGGATGCTCTACCAGGTTCATTCCTAGATAATGCACTCAAAGGGCACTAAGCATAGAGTGTGAAAACTGAGTTTTCTTGAGAGCTGCTTGGAAGCCTGATGGTGTGTGAAGTTAGTGAGCCAAATGGAGTTGTTCTCCCACAAGAACCACTCGGCTGATCCTTCTTCCATATGCCCTTCACCAACATGCAGTGTTTCCTTGATTGAATTAGCTCTCACACCAATATTTGCGTGTAGAGCCTTTGCATTGAGGGCTCTCTGAAAACGGCTGTGGCGCTGATGTTGCCTGTGAATGTGGAGTTGGTGGCATGTGAAACCCGCAAGTGGAGCATTCGTAAGTATGGGATGCTCTCCAAACTTCATTTCAGTCCTAGGCACTCAAAGGGCACTACGCATAGAGTTTGAAAACTGAGTTTCCTTGAGAGCTGCTTGGAAGCCTGATGGTGTGTGAAGTTAGGGAGCCTAATGGAGTTGTTCTCCCACAAGAACCACTCGGCTGATCCTTCTTCAATATGCCCTTCACCAACATGCAGTGTTTCCTTGATTGAATTAGCTCTCACACCAATATTTGCGTCTAGAGCCTTTGCATTGAGGGCTATCTGAAAACGGCTGTGGCGCTGAAGTTGCCTGTGAATGTGGAATTGGTGGCATGTGAAACCCGCATGTGGAGCATTCGTTTGTGTGGGATGCTCTACCAGGTTCATTCCTAGATAATGCACTCAAAGGGCACTAAGCATAGAGTGTGAAAACTGAGTTTCCTTGAGAGCTGCTTGGAAGCCTGATGGTGTGTGAAGTTAGTGAGCCAAATGGAGTTGTTCTCCCACAAGAACCACTCGGCTGATCCTTCTTCAATATGCCCTTCACCAACATGCAGTGTTTCCTTGATTGAATTAGCTCTCACACCAATATTTGCGTCTAGAGCCTTTGCATTGAGGGCTATCTGAAAATGGCTGTGGCGCTGAAGTTGCCTGTGAATGTGGAGTTGGTGGCATGTGAAACCCGCATGTGGAGCATTCGTTTGTGTGGGATGCTCTACCAGGTTCATTCCTAGATAATGCACTCAAAGGGCACTAAGCATAGAGTGTGAAAACTGAGTTTCCTTGAGAGCTGCTTGGAAGCCTGATGGTGTGTGAAGTTAGTGAGCCAAATGGAGTTGTTCTCCCACAAGAACCACTCGGCTGATCCTTCTTCAATATGCCCTTCACCAACATGCAGTGTTTCCTTGATTGAATTAGCTCTCACACCAATATTTGCGTCTAGAGCCTTTGCATTGAGGGCTATCTGAAAACGGCTGTGGCGCTGAAGTTGCCTGTGAATGTGGAGTTGGTGGCATGTGAAACCCGCATGTGGAGCATTCTTATATGTGGGATGCTCTCCAAGCTTCATTTCAGTCCTAGGCACTCAAAGGGCACTAAGCATAGAGTGTGAAAACTGAGTTTCCTTGAGAGCTGCTTGGAAGCCTGATGGTGTGTGAAGTTAGTGAGCCAAATGGAGTTGTTCTCCCACAAGAACCACTCGGCTGATCCTTCTTCAATATGCCCTTCACCAACATGCAGTGTTTCCTTGATTGAATTAGCTCTCACACCAATATTTGCGTCTAGAGCCTTTGCATTGAGGGCTATCTGAAAACGGCTGTGGCGCTGAAGTTGCCTGTGAATGTGGAGTTGGTGGCATGTGAAACCCGCATGTGGAGCATTCGTTTGTGTGGGATGCTCTACCAGGTTCATTCCTAGATAATGCACTCAAAGGGCACTAAGCATAGAGTGTGAAAACTGAGTTTCCTTGAGAGCTGCTTGGAAGCCTGATGGTGTGTGAAGTTAGTGAGCCAAATGGAGTTGTTCTCCCACAAGAACCACTCGGCTGATCCTTCTTCAATATGCCCTTCACCAACATGCAGTGTTTCCTTGATTGAATTAGCTCTCACACCAATATTTGCATCTAGAGCCTTTGCATTGAGGGCTATCTGAAAACGGCTGTGGCGCTGAAGTTGCCTGTGAATGTGGAGTTGGTGGCATGTGAAACCCGCATGTGGAGCATTCGTTTGTGTGGGATGCTCTACCAGGTTCATTCCTAGATAATGCACTCAAAGAGCACTAAGCATAGAGTGTGAAAACTGAGTTTCCTTGAGAGCTGCTTGGAAGCCTGATGGTGTGTGAAGTTAGTGAGCCAAATGGAGTTGTTCTCCCACAAGAACCACTCGGCTGATCCTTCTTCAATATGCCCTTCACCAACATGCAGTGTTTCCTTGATTGAATTAGCTCTCACACCAATATTTGCGTCTAGAGCCTTTGCATTGAGGGCTATCTGAAAACGGCTGTGGTGCTGAAGTTGCCTGTGAATGTGGAGTTGGTGGCATGTGAAACCCGCATGTGGAGCATTCGTTTGTGTGGGATGCTGACCAAGCTTCATTTCAGTCCTAGGCACACAAAGGGCACTAAGCATAGAGTGTGAAAACTGAGTTTCCTTGAGAGCTGCTTGGAAGCCTGATGGTGTGTGAAGTTAGTGAGCCAAATGGAGTTGTTCTCCCACAAGATCCACTCGGCTGATCCTTCTTCAATATGCCCTTCACCAACATGCAGTGTTTCCTTGATTGAATTAGCTCTCACACCAATATTTGCGTCTAGAGCCTTTGCATTGAGGGCTATCTGAAAACGGCTGTGGCGCTGAAGTTGCCTGTGAATGTGGAGTTGGTGGCATGTGAAACCCGCATGTGGAGCATTCGTTTGTGTGGGATGCTCTACCAGGTTCATTCCTAGATAATGCACTCAAAGGGCACTAAGCATAGAGTGTGAAAACTGAGTTTTCTTGAGAGCTGCTTGGAAGCCTGATGGTGTGTGAAGTTAGTGAGCCAAATGGAGTTGTTCTCCCACAAGAACCACTCGGCTGATCCTTCTTCCATATGCCCTTCACCAACATGCAGTGTTTCCTTGATTGAATTAGCTCTCACACCAATATTTGCGTGTAGAGCCTTTGCATTGAGGGCTATCTGAAAACGGCTGTGGCGCTGATGTTGCCTGTGAATGTGGAGTTGGTGGCATGTGAAACCCGCAAGTGGAGCATTCGTAAGTATGGGATGCTCTCCAAACTTCATTTCAGTCCTAGGCACTCAAAGGGCACTACGCATAGAGTTTGAAAACTGAGTTTCCTTGAGAGCTGCTTGGAAGCCTGATGGTGTGTGAAGTTAGGGAGCCAAATGGAGTTGTTCTCCCACAAGAACCACTCGGCTGATCCTTCTTCAATATGCCCTTCACCAACATGCAGTGTTTCCTTGATTGAATTAGCTCTCACACCAATATTTGCGTCTAGAGCCTTTGCATTGAGGGCTATCTGAAAACGGCTGTGGCGCTGAAGTTGCCTGTCAATGTGGAGTTGGTGGCATGTGAAACCCGCATGTGGAGCATTCGTTTGTGTGGGATGCTCTACCAGGTTCATTCCTAGATAATGCACTCAAAGGGCACTAAGCATAGAGTGTGAAAACTGAGTTTCCTTGAGAGCTGCTTGGAAGCCTGATGGTGTGTGAAGTTAGTGAGCCAAATGGAGTTGTTCTCCCACAAGAACCACTCGGCTGATCCTTCTTCAATATGCCCTTCACCAACATGCAGTGTTTCCTTGATTGAATTAGCTCTCACACCAATATTTGCGTCTAGAGCCTTTGCATTGAGGGCTATCTGAAAACGGCTGTGGCGCTGAAGTTGCCTGTGAATGTGGAGTTGGTGGCATGTGAAACCCGCATGTGGAGCATTCTTATATGTGGGATGCTCTCCAAGCTTCATTTCAGTCCTAGGCACTCAAAGGGCACTAAGCATAGAGTGTGAAAACTGAGTTTCCTTGAGAGCTGCTTGGAAGCCTGATGGTGTGTGAAGTTAGTGAGCCAAATGGAGTTGTTCTCCCACAAGAACCACTCGGCTGATCCTTCTTCAATATGCCCTTCACCAACATGCAGTGTTTCCTTGATTGAATTAGCTCTCACACCAATATTTGCGTCTAGAGCCTTTGCATTGAGGGCTATCTGAAAACGGCTGTGGCGCTGAAGTTGCCTGTGAATGTGGAGTTGGTGGCATGTGAAACCCGCATGTGGAGCATTCGTTTGTGTGGGATGCTCTACCAGGTTCATTCCTAGATAATGCACTCAAAGGGCACTAAGCATAGAGTGTGAAAACTGAGTTTCCTTGAGAGCTGCTTGGAAGCCTGATGGTGTGTGAAGTTAGTGAGCCAAATGGAGTTGTTCTCCCACAAGAACCACTCGGCTGATCCTTCTTCAATATGCCCTTCACCAACATGCAGTGTTTCCTTGATTGAATTAGCTCTCACACCAATATTTGCATCTAGAGCCTTTGCATTGAGGGCTATCTGAAAACGGCTGTGGCGCTGAAGTTGCCTGTGAATGTGGAGTTGGTGGCATGTGAAACCCGCATGTGGAGCATTCGTTTGTGTGGGATGCTCTACCAGGTTCATTCCTAGATAATGCACTCAAAGAGCACTAAGCATAGAGTGTGAAAACTGAGTTTCCTTGAGAGCTGCTTGGAAGCCTGATGGTGTGTGAAGTTAGTGAGCCAAATGGAGTTGTTCTCCCACAAGAACCACTCGGCTGATCCTTCTTCAATATGCCCTTCACCAACATGCAGTGTTTCCTTGATTGAATTAGCTCTCACACCAATATTTGCGTCTAGAGCCTTTGCATTGAGGGCTATCTGAAAACGGCTGTGGTGCTGAAGTTGCCTGTGAATGTGGAGTTGGTGGCATGTGAAACCCGCATGTGGAGCATTCGTTTGTGTGGGATGCTGACCAAGCTTCATTTCAGTCCTAGGCACACAAAGGGCACTAAGCATAGAGTGTGAAAACTGAGTTTCCTTGAGAGCTGCTTGGAAGCCTGATGGTGTGTGAAGTTAGTGAGCCAAATGGAGTTGTTCTCCCACAAGATCCACTCGGCTGATCCTTCTTCAATATGCCCTTCACCAACATGCAGTGTTTCCTTGATTGAATTAGCTCTCACACCAATATTTGCGTCTAGAGCCTTTGCATTGAGGGCTATCTGAAAACGGCTGTGGCGCTGAAGTTGCCTGTCAATGTGGAGTTGGTGGCATGTGAAACCCGCATGTGGAGCATTCGTTTGTGTGGGATGCTCTACCAGGTTCATTCCTAGATAATGCACTCAAAGGGCACTAAGCATAGAGTGTGAAAACTGAGTTTTCTTGAGAGCTGCTTGGAAGCCTGATGGTGTGTGAAGTTAGTGAGCCAAATGGAGTTGTTCTCCCACAAGAACCACTCGGCTGATCCTTCTTCCATATGCCCTTCACCAACATGCAGTGTTTCCTTGATTGAATTAGCTCTCACACCAATATTTGCGTGTAGAGCCTTTGCATTGAGGGCTATCTGAAAACGGCTGTGGCGCTGATGTTGCCTGTGAATGTGGAGTTGGTGGCATGTGAAACCCGCAAGTGGAGCATTCGTAAGTATGGGATGCTCTCCAAACTTCATTTCAGTCCTAGGCACTCAAAGGGCACTACGCATAGAGTTTGAAAACTGAGTTTCCTTGAGAGCTGCTTGGAAGCCTGATGGTGTGTGAAGTTAGGGAGCCAAATGGAGTTGTTCTCCCACAAGAACCACTCGGTTGATCCTTCTTCAATATGCCCTTCACCAACATGCAGTGTTTCCTTGATTGAATTAGCTCTCACACCAATATTTGCGTCTAGAGCCTTTGCATTGAGGGCTATCTGAAAACGGCTGTGGCGCTGAAGTTGCCTGTCAATGTGGAGTTGGTGGCATGTGAAACCCGCATGTGGAGCATTCGTTTGTGTGGGATGCTCTACCAGGTTCATTCCTAGATAATGCACTCAAAGGGCACTAAGCATAGAGTGTGAAAACTGAGTTTCCTTGAGAGCTGCTTGGAAGCCTGATGGTGTGTGAAGTTAGTGAGCCAAATGGAGTTGTTCTCCCACAAGAACCACTCGGCTGATCCTTCTTCAATATGCCCTTCACCAACATGCAGTGTTTCCTTGATTGAATTAGCTCTCACACCAATATTTGCGTCTAGAGCCTTTGCATTGAGGGCTATCTGAAAACGGCTGTGGCGCTGAAGTTGCCTGTGAATGTGGAGTTGGTGGCATGTGAAACCCGCATGTGGAGCATTCGTTTGTGTGGGATGCTCTACCAGGTTCATTCCTAGATAATGCACTCAAAGGGCACTAAGCATAGAGTGTGAAAACTGAGTTTCCTTGAGAGCTGCTTGGAAGCCTGATGGTGTGTGAAGTTAGTGAGCCAAATGGAGTTGTTCTCCCACAAGAACCACTCGGCTGATCCTTCTTCAATATGCCCTTCACCAACATGCAGTGTTTCCTTGATTGAATTAGCTCTCACACCAATATTTGCATCTAGAGCCTTTGCATTGAGGGCTATCTGAAAACGGCTGTGGCGCTGAAGTTGCCTGTGAATGTGGAGTTGGTGGCATGTGAAACCCGCATGTGGAGCATTCGTTTGTGTGGGATGCTCTACCAGGTTCATTCCTAGATAATGCACTCAAAGGGCACTAAGCATAGAGTGTGAAAACTGAGTTTCCTTGAGAGCTGCTTGGAAGCCTGATGGTGTGTGAAGTTAGTGAGCCAAATGGAGTTGTTCTCCCACAAGAACCACTCGGCTGATCCTTCTTCAATATGCCCTTCACCAACATGCAGTGTTTCCTTGATTGAATTAGCTCTCACACCAATATTTGCGTCTAGAGCCTTTGCATTGAGGGCTATCTGAAAACGGCTGTGGCGCTGAAGTTGCCTGTGAATGTGGAGTTGGTGGCATGTGAAACCCGCATGTGGAGCATTCGTTTGTGTGGGATGCTCTACCAGGTTCATTCCTAGATAATGCACTCAAAGGGCACTAAGCATAGAGTGTGAAAACTGAGTTTCCTTGAGAGCTGCTTGGAAGCCTGATGGTGTGTGAAGTTAGTGAGCCAAATGGAGTTGTTCTCCCACAAGAACCACTCGGCTGATCCTTCTTCCATATGCCCTTCACCAACATGCAGTGTTTCCTTGATTGAATTAGCTCTCACACCAATATTTGCGTCTAGAGCCTTTGCATTGAGGGCTATCTGAAAACGGCTGTGGCGCTGAAGTTGCCTGTGAATGTGGAGTTGCTGGCATGTGAAACCCGCATGTGGAGCATTCGTTTGTGTGGGATGCTCTACCAGGTTCATTCCTAGATAATGCACTCAAAGGGAACTAAGCATAGAGTGTGAAAACTGAGTTTCCTTGAGAGCTGCTTGGAAGCCTGATGGTGTGTGAAGTTAGTGAGCCAAATGGAGTTGTTCTCCCACAAGAACCACTCGGCTGATCCTTCTTCCATATGCCCTTCACCAACATGCAGTGTTTCCTTGATTGAATTAGCTCTCACACCAATATTTGCGTCTAGAGCCTTTGCATTGAGGGCTATCTGAAAACGGCTGTGGCGCTGAAGTTGCCTGTGAATGTGGAGTTGGTGGCATGTGAAACCCGCATGTGGAGCATTCGTTTGTGTGGGATGCTCTACCAGGTTCATTCCTAGATAATGCACTCAAAGGGCACTAAGCATAGAGTGTGAAAACTGAGTTTCCTTGAGAGCTGCTTGGAAGCCTGATGGTGTGTGAAGTTAGTGAGCCAAATGGAGTTGTTCTCCCACAAGAACCACTCGGCTGATCCTTCTTCCATATGCCCTTCACCAACATGCAGTGTTTCCTTGATTGAATTAGCTCTCACACCAATATTTGCGTCTAGAGCCTTTGCATTGAGGGCTATCTGAAAACGGCTGTGGCGCTGAAGTTGCCTGTGAATGTGGAGTTGCTGGCATGTGAAACCCGCATGTGGAGCATTCGTTTGTGTGGGATGCTCTACCAGGTTCATTCCTAGATAATGCACTCAAAGGGCACTAAGCATAGAGTGTGAAAACTGAGTTTCCTTGAGAGCTGCTTGGAAGCCTGATGGTGTGTGAAGTTAGTGAGCCAAATGGAGTTGTTCTCCCACAAGAACCACTCGGCTGATCCTTCTTCCATATGCCCTTCACCAACATGCAGTGTTTCCTTGATTGAATTAGCTCTCACACCAATATTTGCGTCTAGAGCCTTTGCATTGAGGGCTATCTGAAAACGGCTGTGGCGCTGAAGTTGCCTGTGAATGTGGAGTTGCTGGCATGTGAAATCCGCATGTGGAGCATTCTTATATGTGGGATGCTCTCCAAGCTTCATTTCAGTCCTAGGCACTCAAAGGGCACTAAGCATAGAGTTTGAAAACTGAGTTTCCTTGAGAGCTGCTTGGAAGCCTGATGGTGTGTGAAGTTAGTGAGCCAAATGGAGTTGTTCTCCCACAAGAACCACTCGGCTGATCCTTCTTCAATATGCCCTTCACCAACATGCAGTGTTTCCTTGATTGAATTAGCTCTCACACCAATATTTGCATCTAGAGCCTTTGCATTGAGGGCTATCTGAAAACGGCTGTGGCGCTGAAGTTGCCTGTGAATGTGGAGTTGGTGGCATGTGAAACCCGCATGTGGAGCATTCGTTTGTGTGGGATGCTCTACCAGGTTCATTCCTAGATAATGCACTCAAAGGGCACTAAGCATAGAGTGTGAAAACTGAGTTTCCTTGAGAGCTGCTTGGAAGCCTGATGGTGTGTGAAGTTAGTGAGCCAAATGGAGTTGTTCTCCCACAAGAACCACTCGGCTGATCCTTCTTCAATATGCCCTTCACCAACATGCAGTGTTTCCTTGATTGAATTAGCTCTCACACCAATATTTGCATCTAGAGCCTTTGCATTGAGGGCTATCTGAAAACGGCTGTGGCGCTGAAGTTGCCTGTGAATGTGGAGTTGGTGGCATGTGAAACCCGCATGTGGAGCATTCGTTTGTGTGGGATGCTCTACCAGGTTCATTCCTAGATAATGCACTCAAAGAGCACTAAGCATAGAGTGTGAAAACTGAGTTTCCTTGAGAGCTGCTTGGAAGCCTGATGGTGTGTGAAGTTAGTGAGCCAAATGGAGTTGTTCTCCCACAAGAACCACTCGGCTGATCCTTCTTCCATATGCCCTTCACCAACATGCAGTGTTTCCTTGATTGAATTAGCTCTCACACCAATATTTGCGTCTAGAGCCTTTGCATTGAGGGCTATCTGAAAACGGCTGTGGCGCTGAAGTTGCCTGTGAATGTGGAGTTGGTGGCATGTGAAACCCGCATGTGGAGCATTCGTTTGTGTGGGATGCTCTACCAGGTTCATTCCTAGATAATGCACTCAAAGGGCACTAAGCATAGAGTGTGAAAACTGAGTTTCCTTGAGAGCTGCTTGGAAGCCTGATGGTGTGTGAAGTTAGTGAGCCAAATGGAGTTGTTCTCCCACAAGAACCACTCGGCTGATCCTTCTTCAATATGCCCTTCACCAACATGCAGTGTTTCCTTGATTGAATTAGCTCTCACACCAATATTTGCATCTAGAGCCTTTGCATTGAGGGCTATCTGAAAACGGCTGTGGCGCTGAAGTTGCCTGTGAATGTGGAGTTGGTGGCATGTGAAACCCGCATGTGGAGCATTCGTTTGTGTGGGATGCTCTACCAGGTTCATTCCTAGATAATGCACTCAAAGAGCACTAAGCATAGAGTGTGAAAACTGAGTTTCCTTGAGAGCTGCTTGGAAGCCTGATGGTGTGTGAAGTTAGTGAGCCAAATGGAGTTGTTCTCCCACAAGAACCACTCGGCTGATCCTTCTTCAATATGCCCTTCACCAACATGCAGTGTTTCCTTGATTGAATTAGCTCTCACACCAATATTTGCGTCTAGAGCCTTTGCATTGAGGGCTATCTGAAAACGGCTGTGGTGCTGAAGTTGCCTGTGAATGTGGAGTTGGTGGCATGTGAAACCCGCATGTGGAGCATTCGTTTGTGTGGGATGCTGACCAAGCTTCATTTCAGTCCTAGGCACACAAAGGGCACTAAGCATAGAGTGTGAAAACTGAGTTTCCTTGAGAGCTGCTTGGAAGCCTGATGGTGTGTGAAGTTAGTGAGCCAAATGGAGTTGTTCTCCCACAAGATCCACTCGGCTGATCCTTCTTCAATATGCCCTTCATCAACATGCAGTGTTTCCTTGATTGAATTAGCTCTCACACCAATATTTGCGTCTAGAGCCTTTGCATTGAGGGCTATCTGAAAACGGCTGTGGCGCTGAAGTTGCCTGTGAATGTGGAGTTGGTGGCATGTGAAACCCGCATGTGGAGCATTCGTTTATGTGGGATGCTCTCCAAGCTTCATTTCAGTCCTAGGCACTCATAGGGCACTAAGCATAGAGTTTGAAAACTGAGTTTCCTTGAGAGCTGCTTGGAAGCCTGATGGTGTGTGAAGTTAGTGAGCCAAATTGAGTTGTTCTCCCACAAGAACCACTCGGCTGATCCTTCTTCAATATGCCCTTCACCAACATGCAGTGTTTCCTTGATTGAATTAGCTCTCACACCAATATTTGCGTCTAGAGCCTTTGCATTGAGGGCTATCTGAAAACGGCTGTGGCGCTGAAGTTGCCTGTGAATGTGGAGTTGGTGGCATGTGAAACCCGCATGTGGAGCATTCGTTTGTGTGGGATGCTCTACCAGGTTCATTCCTAGATAATGCACTCAAAGGGCACTAAGCATAGAGTGTGAAAACTGAGTTTCCTTGAGAGCTGCTTGGAAGCCTGATGGTGTGTGAAGTTAGTGAGCCAAATGGAGTTGTTCTCCCACAAGAACCACTCGGCTGATCCTTCTTCCATATGCCCTTCACCAACATGCAGTGTTTCCTTGATTGAATTAGCTCTCACACCAATATTTGCGTCTAGAGCCTTTGCATTGAGGGCTATCTGAAAACGGCTGTGGCGCTGAAGTTGCCTGTGAATGTGGAGTTGGTGGCATGTGAAACCCGCATGTGGAGCATTCGTTTATGTGGGATGCTCTCCAAGCTTCATTTCAGTCCTAGGCACTCCTAGGGCACTAAGCATAGAGTTTGAAAACTGAGTTTCCTTGAGAGCTGCTTGGAAGCCTGATGGTGTGTGAAGTTAGTGAGCGAAATTGAGTTGTTCTCCCACAAGAACCACTCGGCTGATCCTTCTTCAATATGCCCTTCACCAACATGCAGTGTTTCCTTGATTGAATTAGCTCTCACACCAATATTTGCGTCTAGAGCCTTTGCATTGAGGGCTATCTGAAAACGGCTGTGGCGCTGAAGTTGCCTTTGAATGTGGAGTTGGTGGCATGTGAAACCCGCATGTGGAGCATTCGTTTGTGTGGGATGCTCTACCAGGTTCATTCCTAGATAATGCACTCAAAGGGCACTAAGCATAGAGTGTGAAAACTGAGTTTCCTTGAGAGCTGCTTGGAAGCCTGATGGTGTGTGAAGTTAGTGAGCCAAATGGAGTTGTTCTCCCACAAGAACCACTCGGCTGGTCCTTCTTCAATATGCCCTTCACCAACATGCAGTGTTTCCTTGATTGAATTAGCTCTCACACCAATATTTGCGTCTAGAGCCTTTGCATTGAGGGCTATCTGAAAACGGCTGTGGCGCTGAAGTTGCCTGTGAATGTGGAGTTGGTGGCATGTGAAACCCGCATGTGGAGCATTCGTTTGTGTGGGATGCTCTACCAGGTTCATTCCTAGATAATGCACTCAAAGGGCACTAAGCATAGAGTGTGAAAACTGAGTTTCCTTGAGAGCTGCTTGGAAGCCTGATGGTGTGTGAAGTTAGTGAGCCAAATGGAGTTGTTCTCCCACAAGAACCACTCGGCTGATCCTTCTTCCATATGCCCTTCACCAACATGCAGTGTTTCCTTGATTGAATTAGCTCTCACACCAATATTTGCGTCTAGAGCCTTTGCATTGAGGGCTATCTGAAAACGGCTGTGGCGCTGAAGTTGCCTGTGAATGTGGAGTTGGTGGCATGTGAAACCCGCATGTGGAGCATTCGTTTATGTGGGATGCTCTCCAAGCTTCATTTCAGTCCTAGGCACTCAAAGGGCACTAAGCATAGAGTTTGAAAACTGAGTTTCCTTGAGAGCTGCTTGGAAGCCTGATGGTGTGTGAAGTTAGTGAGCCAAATGGAGTTGTTCTCCCACAAGAACCACTCGGCTGATCCTTCTTCAATATGCCCTTCACCAACATGCAGTGTTTCCTTGATTGAATTAGCTCTCACACCAATATTTGCATCTAGAGCCTTTGCATTGAGGGCTATCTGAAAACGGCTGTGGCGCTGAAGTTGCCTGTGAATGTGGAGTTGGTGGCATGTGAAACCCGCATGTGGAGCATTCGTTTGTGTGGGATGCTCTACCAGGTTCATTCCTAGATAATGCACTCAAAGAGCACTAAGCATAGAGTGTGAAAACTGAGTTTCCTTGAGAGCTGCTTGGAAGCCTGATGGTGTGTGAAGTTAGTGAGCCAAATGGAGTTGTTCTCCCACAAGAACCACTCGGCTGATCCTTCTTCAATATGCCCTTCACCAACATGCAGTGTTTCCTTCATTGAATTAGCTCTCACAACAATATTTGCGTCTAGAGCCTTTGCATTGAGGGCTATCTGAAAACGGCTGTGGTGCTGAAGTTGCCTGTGAATCTGGAGTTGGTGGCATGTGAAACCCGCATGTGGAGCATTCGTTTGTGTGGGATGCTGACCAAGCTTCATTTCAGTCCTAGGCACACAAAGGGCACTAAGCATAGAGTGTGAAAACTGAGTTTCCTTGAGAGCTGCTTGGAAGCCTGATGGTGTGTGAAGTTAGTGAGCCAAATGGAGTTGTTCTCCCACAAGATCCACTCGGCTGATCCTTCTTCAATATGCCCTTCATCAACATGCAGTGTTTCCTTGATTGAATTAGCTCTCACACCAATATTTGCGTCTAGAGCCTTTGCATTGAGGGCTATCTGAAAACGGCTGTGGCGCTGAAGTTGCCTGTGAATGTGGAGTTGGTGGCATGTGAAACCCGCATGTGGAGCATTCGTTTATGTGGGATGCTCTCCAAGCTTCATTTCAGTCCTAGGCACTCATAGGGCACTAAGCATAGAGTGTGAAAACTGAGTTTCCTTGAGAGCTGCTTGGAAGCCTGATGGTGTGTGAAGTTAGTGAGCCAAATGGAGTTGTTCTCCCACAAGAACCACTCGGCTGATCCTTCTTCAATATGCCCTTCACCAACATGCAGTGTTTCCTTGATTGAATTAGCTCTCACACCAATATTTGCGTCTAGAGCCTTTGCATTGAGGGCTATCTGAAAACGGCTGTGGCGCTGAAGTTGCCTGTGAATGTGGAGTTGGTGGCATGTGAAACCCGCATGTGGAGCATTCGTTTGTGTGGGATGCTCTACCAGGTTCATTCCTAGATAATGCACTCAAAGGGCACTAAGCATAGAGTGTGAAAACTGAGTTTCCTTGAGAGCTGCTTGGAAGCCTGATGGTGTGTGAAGTTAGTGAGCCAAATGGAGTTGTTCTCCCACAAGAACCACTCGGCTGATCCTTCTTCCATATGCCCTTCACCAACATGCAGTGTTTCCTTGATTGAATTAGCTCTCACACCAATATTTGCGTCTAGAGCCTTTGCATTGAGGGCTATCTGAAAACGGCTGTGGCGCTGAAGTTGCCTGTCAATGTGGAGTTGGTGGCATGTGAAACCCGCATGTGGAGCATTCGTTTATGTGGGATGCTCTCCAAGCTTCATTTCAGTCCTAGGCACTCAAAGGGCACTAAGCATAGAGTTTGAAAACTGAGTTTCCTTGAGAGCTGCTTGGAAGCCTGATGGTGTGTGAAGTTAGTGAGCCAAATGGAGTTGTTCTCCCACAAGATCCACTCGGCTGATCCTTCTTCAATATGCCCTTCACCAACATGCAGTGTTTCCTTGATTGAATTAGCTCTCACACCAATATTTGCGTCTAGAGCCTTTGCATTGAGGGCTATCTGAAAACGGCTGTGGCGCTGAAGTTGCCTGTGAATGTGGAGTTGGTGCCATGTGAAACCCGCATGTGGAGCATTCGTTTGTGTGGGATGCTCTACCAGGTTCATTCCTAGATAATGCACTCAAAGAGCACTAAGCATAGAGTGTGAAAACTGAGTTTCCTTGAGAGCTGCTTGGAAGCCTGATGGTGTGTGAAGTTAGTGAGCCAAATGGAGTTGTTCTCCCACAAGAACCACTCGGCTGATCCTTCTTCAATATGCCCTTCACCAACATGCAGTGTTTCCTTGATTGAATTAGCTCTCACACCAATATTTGCGTCTAGAGCCTTTGCATTGAGGGCTATCTGAAAACGGCTGTGGCGCTGATGTTGCCTGTGAATGTGGAGTTGGTGGCATGTGAAACCCGCATGTGGAGCATTCGTTTGTGTGGGATGCTCTACCAGATTCATTCCTTGATAATGCATTCAAAGGGCACTAAACATAGAGTGTGAAAACTGAGTTTCCTTGAGAGCTGCTTGGAAGCCTGATGGTGTGTGAAGTTAGTGAGCCAAATGGAGTTGTTCTCCCACAAGAACCACTCGGCTGATCCTTCTTCAATATGCCCTTCACCAACATGCAGTGTTTCCTTGATTGAATTAGCTCTCACACCAATATTTGCGTCTAGAGCCTTTGCATTGAGGGCTATCTGAAAACGGCTGTGGCGCTGAAGTTGCCTGTGAATGTGGAGTTGGTGGCATGTGAAACCCGCATGTGGAGCATTCGTTTGTGTGGGATGCTCTACCAGGTTCATTCCTAGATAATGCACTCAAAGGGCACTAAGCATAGAGTATGAAAACTGAGTTTCCTTGAGAGCTGCTTGGAAGCCTGATGGTGTGTGAAGTTAGTGAGCCAAATGGAGTTGTTCTCCCACAAGAACCACTCGGCTGATCCTTCTTCAATATGCCCTTCACCAACATGCAGTGTTTCCTTGATTGAATTAGCTCTCACACAAATATTTGCGTCTAGAGCCTTTGCATTGAGGGCTATCTGAAAACGGCTGTGGCGCTGATGTTGCCTGTGAATGTGGAGTTGGTGGCATGTGAAACCCGCAAGTGGAGCATTCGTAAGTGTGGGATGCTCTCCAAACTTCATTTCAGTCCTAGGCACTCATAGGGCACTAAGCATAGAGTGTGAAAACTGAGTTACCTTGAGAGCTGCTTGGAAGCCTGATGGTGTGTGAAGTTAGTGAGCCAAATGGAGTTGTTCTCCCACAAGAACCACTCGGCTGATCCTTCTTCAATATGCCCTTCACCAACATGCAGTGTTTCCTTGATTGAATTAGCTCTCACACCAATATTTGCGTCTAGAGCCTTTGCATTGAGGGCTATCTGAAAACGGCTGTGGCGCTGAAGTTGCCTGTGAATGTGGAGTTGGTGGCATGTGAAACCCACATGTGGAGCATTCGTTTGTGTGGGATGCTCTACCAGGTTCATTCCTAGATAATGCACTCAAAGGGCACTAAGCATAGAGTGTGAAAACTGAGTTTCCTTGAGAGCTGCTTGGAAGCCTGATGGTGTGTGAAGTTAGTGAGCCAAATGGAGTTGTTCTCCCACAAGATCCACTCGGCTGATCCTTCTTCAATATGCCCTTCATCAACATGCAGTGTTTCCTTGATTGAATTAGCTCTCACACCAATATTTTCGTCTAGAGCCTTTGCATTGAGGGCTATCTGAAAACGGCTGTGGCGCTGAAGTTGCCTGTCAATGTGGAGTTGGTGGCATGTGAAACCCGCATGTGGAGCATTCGTTTATGTGGGATGCTCTCCAAGCTTCATTTCAGTCCTAGGCACTCATAGGGCACTAAGCATAGAGTTTGAAAACTGAGTTTCCTTGAGAGCTGCTTGGATGTCTGATGGTGTGTGAAGTTAGTGAGCCAAATGGAGTTGTTCTCCCACAAGAACCACTCGGCTGATCCTTCTTCAATATGCCCTTCACCAACATGCAGTGTTTCCTTGATTGAATTAGCTCTCACACCAATATTTGCGTCTAGAGCCTTTGCATTAAGGGCTATCTGAAAACTGCTGTGGCGCTGAAGTTGCCTGTGAATGTGGAGTTGGTGGCATGTGAAACC
This sequence comes from Ochotona princeps, assembly GCF_030435755.1. NCBI lineage: Eukaryota > Metazoa > Chordata > Mammalia > Lagomorpha > Ochotonidae > Ochotona > Ochotona princeps. Next base: position 33,605 of record NW_026697099.1, on the reverse strand, counting down.
CGCATGTGGAGCATTCGTTTGTGTGGGATGCTCTACCAGGTTCATTCCTAGATAATGCACTCAAAGGGCACTAAACATAGAGTGTGAAAACTGAGTTTCCTTGAGAGCTGCTTGGAAGCCTGATGGTGTGTGAAGTTAGTGAGCCAAATCGAGTTGTTCTCCCACAAGAACTACTCGGCTGATCCTTCTTTAACATGCCCTTCACCAACATGCAGTGTTTCCTTGATTGAATTAGCTCTCACACCAATATTTGCGTCTAGAGCCTTTGCATTGAGGGCTATCTGAAAACGGCTGTGCCGCTGAAGTTGCCTGTGAATGTGGAGTTGGTGGCATGTGAAACCCACATGTGGAGCATTCGTTTTAGTGGGATGCTGACCAAGCTTCATTTCTGTCCCAGGCACACAAAGGGCACTAAGCATAGAGTGTGAAAACTGAGTTTCTTTGAGAGCTGCTTGGAAGCCTGATGGTGTGTGAAGTTAGTGAGCCAAATGGAGTTGTTCTCCCACAAGAACCACTCAGCTGATCCTTCTTCAATATGCCCTTCACCAACATGCAGTGTTTCCTTGATTGAATTAGCTCTCACACCAATATTTGCGTCTAGAGCCTTTGCATTGAGGGCTATCTGAAAACTGCTGTGGCGCTGAAGTTGCCTGTCAATGTGGAGTTGGTGGCATGTGAAACCCGCATGTGGAGCATTCGTTTGTGTGGGATGCTCTACCAGGTTCATTCCTAGATAATGCACTCAAAGGGCACTAAACATAGAGTGTGAAAACTGAGTTTCCTTGAGAGCTGCTTGGAAGCCTGATGGTTTGTGAAGTTAGTGAGCCAAATGGAGTTGTTCTCCCACAAGAACCACTCGGCTGATCCTTCTTTAACATGCCCTTCACCAGCATGCAGTGTTTCCTTGATTGAATTAGCTCTCACACCAATATTTGCGTCTAGAGCCTTTGCATTGAGGGCTATCTGAAAACGGCTGTGGCGCTGAAGTTGCCTGTGAATGTGGAGTTGGTGGCATGTGAAACCCACATGTGGAGCATTCGTTTTTGTGGGATGCTGACCAAGCTTCCTTTCTGTCCCAGGCACACAAAGGGCACTAAGCATAGAGTGTGAAAACTGAGTTTCCTTGAGAGCTGCTTGGAAGCCTGATGGTGTGTGAAGTTAGTGAGCCAAATTGAGTTGTTCTCCCACAAGAACTACTCGGCTGATCCTTCTTCAATATGCCCTTCACCAACATGCAGTGTTTCCTTGATTGAATTAGCTCTCACACCAATATTTGCGTCTAGAGCCTTTGCATTGAGGGCTATCTGAAAACGGCTGTGGCGCTGAAGTTGCCTGAGAATGTGGAGTTGGTGGCATGTGAAACCCGCATGTGGAGCATTCGTTTGTGTGGCTGACCAAGCTCTACCAGGTTCATTCCTGGATAATGCACTCAAAGGGCACTAAACATAGAGCGTGAAACCTGAGTTTCCTTGAGAGCTGCTTGGAAGCCTGATGGTGTGTGAAGTTAGTGAGCCAAATGGAGTTGTTCTCCCACAAGAACCACTCGGCTGATCCTTCTTCAATATGCCCTTCACCAACATGCAGTGTTTCCTTGATTGAATTAGCTCTCACACCAATATTTGCATCTAGAGCCTTTGCATTGAGGGCTATCTGAAAACGGCTGTGGCGCTGAAGTTGCCTGAGAATGTGGAGTTGGTGGCATGTGAAACCCGCATGTGGAGCATTCGTTTATGTGGTATGCTCACCAAGCTTCTTTTCAGTCCTAGGCACTCAAAGGGCACTAAGCATAGAGTGTGAAAACTGAGTTTCCTTGAGAGATGCTTGGAAGCCTGATGGTGTGTGAAGTTAGTGAGCCAAATGGAGTTGTTCTCCCACAAGACCCACTCGGCTGATCCTTCTTCAATATGCCCTTCACCAACATGCAGTGTTTCCTTGATTGAATTAGCTCTCACACCAATATTTGCGTCTAGAGCCTTTGCATTGAGGGCTATCTGAAAACGGCTGTGGCGCTGATGTTGCCTGTGAATGTGGAGTTGGTGGCATGTGAAACCCGCAAGTGGAGCATTCGTAAGTGTGGGATGCTCTCCAAACTTCATTTCAGTCCTAGGCACTCAAAGGGCACTAAGCATAGAGTGTGAAAACTGAGTTAACTTGAGAGCTGCTTGGAAGCCTGATGGTGTGTGAAGTTAGTGAGCCAAATGGAGTTGTTCTCCCACAAGAACCACTCGGCTGATCCTTCTTCAATATGCCCTTCACCAACATGCAGTGTTTCCTTGATTGAATTAGCTCTCACACCAATATTTGCGTCTAGAGCCTTTGCATTGAGGGCTATCTGAAAACGGCTGTGGCGCTGAAGTTGCCTGTGAATGTGGAGTTGGTGGCATGTGAAACCCACATGTGGAGCATTCGTTTGTGTGGGATGCTCTACCAGGTTCATTCCTAGATAATGCACTCAAAGGGCACTAAGCATAGAGTGTGAAAACTGAGTTTCCTTGAGAGCTGCTTGGAAGCCTGATGGTGTGTGAAGTTAGTGAGCCAAATGGAGTTGTTCTCCCACAAGATCCACTCGGCTGATCCTTCTTCAATATGCCCTTCATCAACATGCAGTGTTTCCTTGATTGAATTAGCTCTCACACCAATATTTGCGTCTAGAGCCTTTGCATTGAGGGCTATCTGAAAACGGCTGTGGCGCTGAAGTTGCCTGTCAATGTGGAGTTGGTGGCATGTGAAACCCGCATGTGGAGCATTCGTTTATGTGGGATGCTCTCCAAGCTTCATTTCAGTCCTAGGCACTCATAGGGCACTAAGCATAGAGTTTGAAAACTGAGTTTCCTTGAGCACTGCTTGGAAGCCTGATGGTGTGTGAAGTAAGTGAGCCAAATGGAGTTGTTCTCCCACAAGAACCACTCGGCTGATCCTTCTTCAATATGCCCTTCACCAACATGCAGTGTTTCCTTGATTGAATTAGCTCTCACACCAATATTTGCATCTAGAGCCTTTGCATTGAGGGCTATCTGAAAACGGCTGTGGCGCTGAAGTTCCTGTGAATCTGGAGTTGGTGGCATGTGAAACCCGCATGTGGAGCATTCGTTTGTGTGGGATGCTGACCAAGCTTCATTTCAGTCCTAGGAACACAAAGGGCACTAAGCATAGAGTGTGAAAACTGAGTTTCCTTGAGAGCTGCTTGGAAGCCTGATGGTGTGTGAAGTTAGTGAGCCAAATGAAGTTGTTCTCCCACAAGAACCACTCGGCTGATCCTTCTTCAATATGCCCTTCACCAACATGCAGTGTTTCCTTGATTGAATTAGCTCTCACACCAATATTTGCGTCTAGAGCCTTTGCATTGAGGGCTATCTGAAAACGGCTGTGGTGCTGAAGTTGCCTGTGAATGTGGAATTGGTGGCATGTGAAACCCGCATGTGAAGCATTCGTTTGTGTGAGATGCTCTACCAGGTTCATTCCTAGATAATGCACTCAAAGGGCACTAAGCATAGAGTGTGAAAACTGAGTTTCCTTGAGAGCTGCTTGGAAGCCTGATGGTGTGTGAAGTTAGTGAGCCAAATGGAGTTATTCTCCCACAAGAACCACTCGGCTGATCCTTCTTCAATATGCCCTTCACCAACATGCAGTGTTTCCTTGATTGAATTAGCTCTCACACCAATATTTGCGTCTAGAGCCTTTGCATTGAGGGCTATCTGAAAACGGCTGTGGTGCTGAAGTTGCCTGTGAATGTGGAATTGGTGGCATGTGAAACCCGCATGTGAAGCATTCGTTTGTGTGAGATGCTCTACCAGGTTCATTCCTAGATAATGCACTCAAAGGGCACTAAGCATAGAGTGTGAAAACTGAGTTTCCTTGAGAGCTGCTTGGAAGCCTGATGGTGTGTGAAGTTAGTGAGCCAAATGGAGTTATTCTCCCACAAGAACCACTCGGCTGATCCTTCTTCAATATGCCCTTCACCAACATGCAGTGTTTCCTTGATTGAATTAGCTCTCACACCAATATTTGCGTCTAGAGCCTTTGCATTAAGGGCTATCTGAAAACTGCTGTGGCGCTGAAGTTGCCTGTGAATGTGGAGTTGGTGGCATGTGAAACCCGCATGTGGAGCATTCGTTTGTGTGGGATGCTCTACCAGGTTCATTCCTAGATAATGCACTCAAAGGGCACTAAACATAGAGTGTGAAAACTGAGTTTCCTTGAGAGCTGCTTGGAAGCCTGATGGTGTGTGAAGTTAGTGAGCCAAATCGAGTTGTTCTCCCACAAGAACCACTCGGCTGATCCTTCTTTAACATGCCCTTCACCAACATGCAGTGTTTCCTTGATTGAATTAGCTCTCACACCAATATTTGCGTCTAGAGCCTTTGCATTGAGGGCTATCTGAAAACGGCTGTGCCGCTGAAGTTGCCTGTGAATGTGGAGTTGGTGGCATGTGAAACCCACATGTGGAGCATTCGTTTTTGTGGGATGCTGACCAAGCTTCATTTCTGTCCCAGGCTCACAAAGGGCACTAAGCATAGAGTGTGAAAACTGAGTTTCCTTGAGAGCTGCTTGGAAGCCTGATGGTGTGTGAAGTTAGTGAGCCAAATGGAGTTGTTCTCCCACAAGAACCACTCGGCTGATCCTTCTTCAATATGCCCTTCACCAACATGCAGTGTTTCCTTGATTGAATTAGCTCTCACACCAATATTTGCGTCTAGAGCCTTTGCATTGAGGGCTATCTAAAAACGGCTGTGGCGCTGAAGTTGCCTGTGAATGTGGAGTTGGTGGCATGTGAAACCCGCTTGTGGAGCATTCGTTTGTGTGGCTGACCAAGCTCTACCAGGTTCATTCCTGCATAATGCACTCAAAGGGCACTAAACATAGAGCGTGAAACCTGAGTTTCCTTGAGAGCTGCTTGGAAGCCTGATGGTGTGTGAAGTTAGTGAGCCAAATGGAGTTGTTCTCCCACAAGAACCACTCGGCTGATCCTTCTTCAATATGCCCTTCACCAACATGCAGTGTTTCCTTGATTGAATTAGCTCTCACACCAATATTTGCATCTAGAGCCTTTCCATTGAGGGCTATCTGAAAACGGCTGTGGCGCTGAAGTTGCCTGAGAATGTGGAGTTGGTGGCATGTGAAACCCGCATGTGGAGCATTCGTTTGTGTGGGATGCTCTACCAGGTTCATTCCTAGATAATGCACTCAAAGGGCACTAAGCATAGAGTGTGAAAACTGAGTTTCCTTGAGAGCTGCTTGGAAGCCTGATGGTGTGTGAAGTTAGTGAGCCAAATGGAGTTGTTCTCCCACAAGAACCACTCAGCTGATCCTTCTTCAATATGCCCTTCACCAACATGCAGTGTTTCCTTGATTGAATTAGCTCTCACACCAATATTTGCGTCTAGAGCCTTTGCATTGAGGGCTATCTGAAAACTGCTGTGGCGCTGAAGTTGCCTGTGAATGTGGAGTTGGTGGCATGTGAAACCCGCATGTGGAGCATTCGTTTGTGTGGGATGCTCTACCAGGTTCATTCCTAGATAATGCACTCAAAGGGCACTAAACATAGAGTGTGAAAACTGAGTTTCCTTGAGAGCTGCTTGGAAGCCTGATGGTTTGTGAAGTTAGTGAGCCAAATGGAGTTGTTCTCCCACAAGAACCACTCGGCTGATCCTTCTTTAACATGCCCTTCACCAGCATGCAGTGTTTCCTTGATTGAATTAGCTCTCACACCAATATTTGCGTCTAGAGCCTTTGCATTGAGGGCTATCTGAAAACGGCTGTGGCGCTGAAGTTGCCTGTGAATGTGGAGTTGGTGGCATGTGAAACCCGCATGTGGAGCATTCGTTTGTGTGGGATGCTCTACCAGGTTCATTTCAGTCCTAGGCACTCATAGGGCACTAAGCATAGAGTGTGAAAACTGAGTTTCCTTGAGAGCTGCTTGGAAGCCTGATGGTGTGTGAAGTTAGTGAGCCAAATGGAGTTATTCTCCCACAAGAACCACTCGGCTGATCCTTCTTCAATATGCCCTTCACCAACATGCAGTGTTTCCTTGATTGAATTAGCTCTCACACCAATATTTGCGTCTAGAGCCTTTGCATTGAGGGCATTCTGAAAACGGCTGTGGCGCTGAAGTTGCCTGTGAATGTGGAGTTGGTGGCATGTGAAACCCGCATGTGAAGCATTCGTTTGTGTTTGATGCTCTACCAGGTTCATTCCTAGATAATGCACTCAAAGGGCACTAAGCATAGAGTGTGAAAACTGAGTTTCCTTGAGAGCTGCTTGGAAGCCTGATGGTGTGTGAAGTTAGTGAGCCAAATGGAGTTGTTCTCCCACAAGAACCACTCGGCTGATCCTTCTTTAACATGCCCTTCACCAACATGCAGTGTTTCCTTGACTGAATTAGCTCTCACACCAATATTTGCGTCTAGAGCCTTTGCATTGAGGGCTATCTGAAAACGGCTGTGGCGCTGATGTTGCCTGTGAATGTGGAGTTGGTGGCATGTGAAACCCACATGTGGAGCATTCGTTTGTGTGGCTGACCAAGCTCTACCAGGTTCATTCCTAGATAATGCACTCAAAGGGCACTAAACATAGAGCGTGAAAATTGCGTTTCCTTGAGAGCTGCTTGGAAGCCTGATGGTGTGTGAAGTTAGTGAGCCAAATGGAGTTGTTCTCCCACAAGAACCACTCGGCTGATCCTTCTTCAATATACCCTTCACCAACATGCAGTGTTTCCTTGATTGAATTAGCTCTCACACCAATATTTGCATCTAGAGCCTTTGCATTGAGGGCTATCTGAAAACGGCTGTGGCGCTGAAGTTGCCTGTGAATGTGGAGTTGGTGGCATGTGAAACCCGCATGTGGAGCATTCGTTTGTGTGGGATGCTCTACCAGGTTCATTCCTAGATAATGCACTCAAAGGGCACTAAGCATAGAGTGTGAAAACTGAGTTTCCTTGAGAGCTGCTTGGAAGCCTGATGGTGTGTGAAGTTAGTGAGCCAAATGGAGTTGTTCTCCCACAAGAACCACTCGGCTGATCCTTCTTCAATATGCACTTCACCAACATGCAGTGTTTCCTTGATTGAATTAGCTCTCACACCAATATTTGCATCTAGAGCCTTTGCATTGAGGGCTATCTGAAAACGGCTGTGGCGCTGAAGTTCCTGTGAATCTGGAGTTGGTGGCATGTGAAACCCGCATGTGGAGCATTCGTTTGTGTGGGATGCTCTACCAGGTACATTTCAGTCCTAGGAACACAAAGGGCACTAAGCATAGAGTGTGAAACCTGAGTTTCCTTGAGAGCTGCTTGGAAGTCTGATGGTGTGTGAAGTTAGTGAGCCAAATGGAGTTGTTCTCCCACAAGAACCACTCGGCTGATCCTTCTTCAATATGCCCTTCACCAACATGCAGTGTTTCCTTGATTGAATTAGCTCTCACACCAATATTTGCGTCTAGAGCCTTTGCATTGAGGGCTATCTGAAAACGGCTGTGGCGCTGAAGTTGCCTGTGAATGTGGAGTTGGTGGCATGTGAAACCCGCATGTGAAGCATTCGTTTGTGTTTGATGCTCTACCAGGTTCATTCCTAGATAATGCACTCAAAGGGCACTAAGCATAGAGTGTGAAAACTGAGTTTCCTTGAGAGCTGCTTGGAAGCCTGATGGTGTGTGAAGTTAGTGAGCCAAATGGAGTTGTTCTCCCACAAGAACCACTCGGCTGATCCTTCTTTAACATGCCCTTCACCAACATGCAGTGTTTCCTTGACTGAATTAGCTCTCACACCAATATTTGCGTCTAGAGCCTTTGCATTGAGGGCTATCTGAAAACGGCTGTGGCGCTGATGTTGCCTGTGAATGTGGAGTTGGTGGCATGTGAAACCCACATGTGGAGCATTCGTTTGTGTGGCTGACCAAGCTCTACCAGGTTCATTCCTAGATAATGCACTCAAAGGGCACTAAACATAGAGCGTGAAAATTGCGTTTCCTTGAGAGCTGCTTGGAAGCCTGATGGTGTGTGAAGTTAGTGAGCCAAATGGAGTTGTTCTCCCACAAGAACCACTCGGCTGATCCTTCTTCCATATGCCCTTCACCAACATGCAGTGTTTCCTTGATTGAATTAGCTCTCACACCAATATTTGCATCTAGAGCCTTTGCATTGAGGGCTATCTGAAAACGGCTGTGGCGCTGAAGTTGCCTGAGAATGTGGAGTTGGTGGCATGTGAAACCCGCATGTGGAGCATTCGTTTGTGTGGGATGCTCTACCAGGTTCATTCCTAGATAATGCACTCAAAGGGCACTAAGCATAGAGTGTGAAAACTGAGTTTCCTTGAGAGCTGCTTGGAAGCCTGATGGTGTGTGAAGTTAGTGAGCCAAATCGAGTTGTTCTCCCACAAGAACCACTCGGCTGATCCTTCTTCAATATGCCCTTCACCAACATGCAGTGTTTCCTTGATTGAATTAGCTCTCACACCAATATTTGCGTCTAGAGCCTTTGCATTGAGGGCTATCTGAAAACGGCTGTGCTGCTGAAGTTGCCTGAGAATGTGGAGTTGGTGGCATGTGAAACCCGCATGTGGAGCATTCGTTTGTGTGGGATGCTCTACCAGGTTCATTTCAGTCCTAGGCACATAAAGAGCACTAAGCATAGAGTGTGAAAACTGAGTTTCCTTGAGAGCTGCTTGGAAGCCTGATGGTGTGTGAAGTTAGTGAGCCAAATGGAGTTGTTCTCCCACAAGAACCACTCGGCTGATCCTTCTTCAATATGCCCTTCACCAACATGCAGTGTTTCCTTGATTGAATTAGCTCTCACACCAATATTTGCGTCTAGAGCCTTTGCATTGAGGGCTATCTGAAAACGGCTGTGGCGCTGAAGTTGCCTGTGAATGTGGAGTTGGTGGCATGTGAAACCCGCATGTGAAGCATTCGTTTGTGTGGGATGCTCTACCAGGTTCATTCCTAGATAATGCACTCAAAGGGCACTAAGCATAGAGTGTGAAAACTGAGTTTCCTTGAGAGCTGCTTGGAAGCCTGATGGTGTGTGAACTTAGGGAGCCAAATGGAGTTGTTCTCCCACAAGAACCACTCGGTTGATCCTTCTTCAATATGCCCTTCACCAACATGCAGTGTTTCCTTGATTGAATTAGCTCTCACACCAATATTTGCGTCTAGAGCCTTTGCATTGAGGGCTATCTGAAAACGGCTGTGGCGCTGAAGTTGCCTGTGAATGTGGAGTTGGTGGCATGTGAAACCCGCATGTGGTTCATTCGTTTATGTGGGATGCTCACCAAGCTTCTTTTCAGTCCTAGGCACTCAAAGGGCACTAAGCATAGAGTGTGAAAACTGAGTTTCCTTGAGAGATGCTTGGAAGCCTGATGGTGTGTGAAGTTAGTGAGCCAAATGGAGTTGTTCTCCCACAAGAACCACTCGGTTGATCCTTCTTCAATATGCCCTTCACCAACATGCAGTGTTTCCTTGATTGAATTAGCTCTCACACCAATATTTGCGTCTAGAGCCTTTGCATTGAGGGCTATCTGAAAATGGCTGTGGCGCTGAAGTTGCCTGAGAATGTGGAGTTGGTGGCATGTGAAACCCGCATGTGGAGCATTCGTTTGTGTGGGATGCTCTACCAGGTTCATTCCTAGATAATGCACTCAAAGGGCACTAAGCATAGAGTGTGAAAACTGAGTTTCCTTGAGAGCTGCTTGGAAGCCTGATGGTGTGTGAAGTTAGTGAGCCAAATGGAGTTGTTCTCCCACAAGAACCACTCGGCTGATCCTTCTTCAATATGCCCTTCACCAACATGCAGTGTTTCCTTGATTGAATTAGCTCTCACACCAATATTTGCGTCTAGAGCCTTTGCATTGAGGGCTATCTCAAAACGGCTGTGGCGCTGATGTTGCCTGTGAATGTGGAGTTGGTGGCATGTGAAACCCGCATGTGGAGCATTCGTTTGTGTGGGATGCTCTACCAGATTCATTCCTTGATAATGCATTCAAAGGGCACTAAACATAGAGTGTGAAAACTGAGTTTCCTTGAGAGCTGCTTGGAAGCCTGATGGTGTGTGAAGTTAGTGAGCCAAATGGAGTTGTTCTCCCACAAGAACCACTCGGCTGATCCTTCTTCAATATGCCCTTCACCAACATGCAGTGTTTCCTTGATTGAATTAGCTCTCACACCAATATTTGCGTCTAGAGCCTTTGCATTGAGGGCTATCTGAAAACGGCTGTGGCGCTGAAGTTGCCTGTGAATGTGGAGTTGGTGGCATGTGAAACCCGCATGTGGAGCATTCGTTTGTGTGGGATGCTCTACCAGGTTCATTCCTAGATAATGCACTCAAAGGGCACTAAGCATAGAGCATGAAAACTGAGTTTCCTTGAGAGCTGCTTGGAAGCCTGATGGTGTGTGAAGTTAGTGAGCCAAATGGAGTTGTTCTCCCACAAGAACCACTCGGCTGATCCTTCTTCAATATGCCCTTCACCAACATGCAGTGTTTCCTTGATTGAATTAGCTCTCACACAAATATTTGCGTCTAGAGCCTTTGCATTGAGGGCTATCTGAAAACGGCTGTGGCGCTGATGTTGCCTGTGAATGTGGAGTTGGTGGCATGTGAAACCCGCAAGTGGAGCATTCGTAAGTGTGGGATGCTCTCCAAACTTCATTTCAGTCCTAGGCACTCAAAGGGCACTAAGCATAGAGTGTGAAAACTGAGTTACCTTGAGAGCTGCTTGGAAGCCTGATGGTGTGTGAAGTTAGTGAGCCAAATGGAGTTGTTCTCCCACAAGAACCACTCGGCTGATCCTTCTTCAATATGCCCTTCACCAACATGCAGTGTTTCCTTGATTGAATTAGCTCTCACACCAATATTTGCGTCTAGAGCCTTTGCATTGAGGGCTATCTGAAAACGGCTGTGGCGCTGAAGTTGCCTGTCAATGTGGAGTTGGTGGCATGTGAAACCCACATGTGGAGCATTCGTTTGTGTGGGATGCTCTACCAGGTTCATTCCTAGATAATGCACTCAAAGGGCACTAAGCATAGAGTGTGAAAACTGAGTTTCCTTGAGAGCTGCTTGGAAGCCTGATGGTGTGTGAAGTTAGTGAGCCAAATGGAGTTGTTCTCCCACAAGATCCACTCGGCTGATCCTTCTTCAATATGCCCTTCATCAACATGCAGTGTTTCCTTGATTGAATTAGCTCTCACACCAATATTTTCGTCTAGAGCCTTTGCATTGAGGGCTATCTGAAAACGGCTGTGGCGCTGAAGTTGCCTGTCAATGTGGAGTTGGTGGCATGTGAAACCCGCATGTGGAGCATTCGTTTATGTGGGATGCTCTCCAAGCTTCATTTCAGTCCTAGGCACTCATAGGGCACTAAGCATAGAGTTTGAAAACTGAGTTTCCTTGAGAGCTGCTTGGAAGTCTGATGGTGTGTGAAGTTAGTGAGCCAAATGGAGTTGTTCTCCCACAAGAACCACTCGGCTGATCCTTCTTCAATATGCCCTTCACCAACATGCAGTGTTTCCTTGATTGAATTAGCTCTCACACCAATATTTGCGTCTAGAGCCTTTGCATTAAGGGCTATCTGAAAACTGCTGTGGCGCTGAAGTTGCCTGTGAATGTGGAGTTGGTGGCATGTGAAACCCGCATGTGGAGCATTCGTTTGTGTGGGATGCTCTACCAGGTTCATTCCTAGATAATGCACTCAAAGGGCACTAAACATAGAGTGTGAAAACTGAGTTTCCTTGAGAGCTGCTTGGAAGCCTGATGGTGTGTGAAGTTAGTGAGCCAAATCGAGTTGTTCTCCCACAAGAACCACTCGGCTGATCCTTCTTTAACATGCCCTTCACCAACATGCAGTGTTTCCTTGATTGAATTAGCTCTCACACCAATATTTGCGTCTAGAGCCTTTGCATTGAGGGCTATCTGAAAACGGCTGTGCCGCTGAAGTTGCCTGTGAATGTGGAGTTGGTGGCATGTGAAACCCACATGTGGAGCATTCGTTTTTGTGGGATGCTGACCAAGCTTCATTTCTGTCCCAGGCACACAAAGGGCACTAAGCATAGAGTGTGAAAACTGAGTTTCCTTGAGAGCTGCTTGGAAGCCTGATGGTGTGTGAAGTTAGTGAGCCAAATTGAGTTGTTCTCCCACAAGAACTACTCGGCTGATCCTTCTTCAATATGCCCTTCACCAACATGCAGTGTTTCCTTGATTGAATTAGCTCTCACACCAATATTTGCGTCTAGAGCCTTTGCATTGAGGGCTATCTGAAAACGGCTGTGGCGCTGAAGTTGCCTGAGAATGTGGAGTTGGTGGCATGTGAAACCCGCATGTGGAGCATTCGTTTGTGTGGCTGACCAAGCTCTACCAGGTTCATTTCAGTCCTAGGCACTCATAGGGCACTAAGCATAGAGTGTGAAAACTGAGTTTCCTTGAGAGCTGCTTGGAAGCCTGATGGTGTGTGAAGTTAGTGAGCCAAATGGAGTTGTTCTCCCACAAGAACCACTCGGCTGATCCTTCTTCAATATGCCCTTCACCAACATGCAGTGTTTCCTTGATTGAATTAGCTCTCACACCAATATTTGCATCTAGAGCCTTTGCATTGAGGGCTATCTGAAAACGGCTGTGGCGCTGAAGTTGCCTGAGAATGTGGAGTTGGTGGCATGTGAAACCCGCATGTGGAGCATTCGTTTGTGTGGGATGCTCTACCAGGTTCATTTCAGTCCTAGGCACTCATAGGGCACTAAGCATAGAGTGTGAAAACTGAGTTTCCTTGAGAGCTGCTTGGAAGTCTGATGGTGTGTGAAGTTAGTGAGCCAAATGGAGTTGTTCTCCCACAAGAACCACTCGGCTGATCCTTCTTCAATATGCCCTTCACCAACATGCAGTGTTTCCTTGATTGAATTAGCTCTCACACCAATATTTGCGTCTAGAGCCTTTGCATTGAGGGCTATCTGAAAACGGCTGTGGCGCTGAAGTTGCCTGTGAATGTGGAGTTGGTGGCATGTGAAACCCGCATGTGAAGCATTCGTTTGTGTTTGATGCTCTACCAGGTTCATTCCTAGATAATGCACTCAAAGGGCACTAAGCATAGAGTGTGAAAACTGAGTTTCCTTGAGAGCTGCTTGGAAGCCTGATGGTGTGTGAAGTTAGTGAGCCAAATGGAGTTGTTCTCCCACAAGAACCACTCGGCTGATCCTTCTTTAACATGCCCTTCACCAACATGCAGTGTTTCCTTGACTGAATTAGCTCTCACACCAATATTTGCGTCTAGAGCCTTTGCATTGAGGGCTATCTGAAAACGGCTGTGGCGCTGATGTTGCCTGTGAATGTGGAGTTGGTGGCATGTGAAACCCACATGTGGAGCATTCGTTTGTGTGGCTGACCAAGCTCTACCAGGTTCATTCCTAGATAATGCACTCAAAGGGCACTAAACATAGAGCGTGAAAATTGCGTTTCCTTGAGAGCTGCTTGGAAGCCTGATGGTGTGTGAAGTTAGTGAGCCAAATGGAGTTGTTCTCCCACAAGAACCACTCGGCTGATCCTTCTTCAATATACCCTTCACCAACATGCAGTGTTTCCTTGATTGAATTAGCTCTCACACCAATATTTGCATCTAGAGCCTTTGCATTGAGGGCTATCTGAAAACGGCTGTGGCGCTGAAGTTGCCTGTGAATGTGGAGTTGGTGGCATGTGAAACCCGCATGTGGAGCATTCGTTTGTGTGGGATGCTCTACCAGGTTCATTCCTAGATAATGCACTCAAAGGGCACTAAGCATAGAGTGTGAAAACTGAGTTTCCTTGAGAGCTGCTTGGAAGCCTGATGGTGTGTGAAGTTAGTGAGCCAAATGGAGTTGTTCTCCCACAAGAACCACTCGGCTGATCCTTCTTCAATATGCACTTCACCAACATGCAGTGTTTCCTTGATTGAATTAGCTCTCACACCAATATTTGCATCTAGAGCCTTTGCATTGAGGGCTATCTGAAAACGGCTGTGGCGCTGAAGTTCCTGTGAATCTGGAGTTGGTGGCATGTGAAACCCGCATGTGGAGCATTCGTTTGTGTGGGATGCTCTACCAGGTACATTTCAGTCCTAGGAACACAAAGGGCACTAAGCATACAGTGTGAAACCTGAGTTTCCTTGAGAGCTGCTTGGAAGTCTGATGGTGTGTGAAGTTAGTGAGCCAAATGGAGTTGTTCTCCCACAAGAACCACTCGGCTGATCCTTCTTCAATATGCCCTTCACCAACATGCAGTGTTTCCTTGATTGAATTAGCTCTCACACCAATATTTGCGTCTAGAGCCTTTGCATTGAGGGCTATCTGAAAACGGCTGTGGCGCTGAAGTTGCCTGTGAATGTGGAGTTGGTGGCATGTGAAACCCGCATGTGAAGCATTCGTTTGTGTTTGATGCTCTACCAGGTTCATTCCTAGATAATGCACTCAAAGGGCACTAAGCATAGAGTGTGAAAACTGAGTTTCCTTGAGAGCTGCTTGGAAGCCTGATGGTGTGTGAAGTTAGTGAGCCAAATGGAGTTGTTCTCCCACAAGAACCACTCGGCTGATCCTTCTTTAACATGCCCTTCACCAACATGCAGTGTTTCCTTGACTGAATTAGCTCTCACACCAATATTTGCGTCTAGAGCCTTTGCATTGAGGGCTATCTGAAAACGGCTGTGGCGCTGATGTTGCCTGTGAATGTGGAGTTGGTGGCATGTGAAACCCACATGTGGAGCATTCGTTTGTGTGGTTGACCAAGCTCTACCAGGTTCATTCCTAGATAATGCACTCAAAGGGCACTAAACATAGAGCGTGAAAATTGCGTTTCCTTGAGAGCTGCTTGGAAGCCTGATGGTGTGTGAAGTTAGTGAGCCAAATGGAGTTGTTCTCCCACAAGAACCACTCGGCTGATCCTTCTTCCATATGCCCTTCACCAACATGCAGTGTTTCCTTGATTGAATTAGCTCTCACACCAATATTTGCATCTAGAGCCTTTGCATTGAGGGCTATCTGAAAACGGCTGTGGCGCTGAAGTTGCCTGAGAATGTGGAGTTGGTGGCATGTGAAACCCGCATGTGGAGCATTCGTTTGTGTGGGATGCTCTACCAGGTTCATTCCTAGATAATGCACTCAAAGGGCACTAAGCATAGAGTGTGAAAACTGAGTTTCCTTGAGAGCTGCTTGGAAGCCTGATGGTGTGTGAAGTTAGTGAGCCAAATCGAGTTGTTCTCCCACAAGAACCACTCGGCTGATCCTTCTTCAATATGCCCTTCACCAACATGCAGTGTTTCCTTGATTGAATTAGCTCTCACACCAATATTTGCGTCTAGAGCCTTTGCATTGAGGGCTATCTGAAAACGGCTGTGGCGCTGATGTTGCCTGAGAATGTGGAGTTGGTGGCATGTGAAACCCGCATG
This sequence comes from Ochotona princeps, assembly GCF_030435755.1. Classification (NCBI taxonomy): domain Eukaryota; kingdom Metazoa; phylum Chordata; class Mammalia; order Lagomorpha; family Ochotonidae; genus Ochotona; species Ochotona princeps. The sequence continues at coordinate 18,222 of NW_026697099.1, read as the reverse complement.
TGGAGCATTCGTTTGTGTGGGATGCTCTACCAGGTTCATTTCAGTCCTAGGCACATAAAGAGCACTAAGCATAGAGTGTGAAAACTGAGTTTCCTTGAGAGCTGCTTGGAAGTCTGATGGTGTGTGAAGTTAGTGAGCCAAATGGAGTTGTTCTCCCACAAGAACCACTCGGCTGATCCTTCTTCAATATGCCCTTCACCAACATGCAGTGTTTCCTTGATTGAATTAGCTCTCACACCAATATTTGCGTCTAGAGCCTTTGCATTGAGGGCTATCTGAAAACGGCTGTGGCGCTGAAGTTGCCTGTGAATGTGGAGTTGGTGGCATGTGAAACCCGCATGTGAAGCATTCGTTTGTGTGGGATGCTCTACCAGGTTCATTCCTAGATAATGCACTCAAAGGGCACTAAGCATAGAGTGTGAAAACTGAGTTTCCTTGAGAGCTGCTTGGAAGCCTGATGGTGTGTGAACTTAGGGAGCCAAATGGAGTTGTTCTCCCACAAGAACCACTCGGTTGATCCTTCTTCAATATGCCCTTCACCAACATGCAGTGTTTCCTTGATTGAATTAGCTCTCACACCAATATTTGCGTCTAGAGCCTTTGCATTGAGGGCTATCTGAAAACGGCTGTGGCGCTGAAGTTGCCTGAGAATGTGGAGTTGGTGGCATGTGAAACCCGCATGTGGAGCATTCGTTTGTGTGGGATGCTCTACCAGGTTCATTCCTAGATAATGCACTCAAAGGGCACTAAGCATAGAGTGTGAAAACTGAGTTTCCTTGAGAGCTGCTTGGAAGCCTGATGGTGTGTGAAGTTAGTGAGCCAAATGGAGTTGTTCTCCCACAAGAACCACTCGGCTGATCCTTCTTCAATATGCCCTTCACCAACATGCAGTGTTTCCTTGATTGAATTAGCTCTCACACCAATATTTGCGTCTAGAGCCTTTGCATTGAGGGCTATCTGAAAATGGCTGTGGCGCTGAAGTTGCCTGAGAATGTGGAGTTGGTGGCATGTGAAACCCGCATGTGGAGCATTCGTTTGTGTGGGATGCTCTACCAGGTTCATTCCTAGATAATGCACTCAAAGGGCACTAAGCATAGAGTGTGAAAACTGAGTTTCCTTGAGAGCTGCTTGGAAGCCTGATGGTGTGTGAAGTTAGTGAGCCAAATGGAGTTGTTCTCCCACAAGAACCACTCGGCTGATCCTTCTTCAATATGCCCTTCACCAACATGCAGTGTTTCCTTGATTGAATTAGCTCTCACACCAATATTTGCGTCTAGAGCCTTTGCATTGAGGGCTATCTGCAAACGGCTGTGGCGCTGAAGTTGCCTGAGAATGTGGAGTTGGTGGCATGTGAAACCCGCATGTGGAGCATTCGTTTGTGTGGGATGCTCTACCAGGTTCATTCCTAGATAATGCACTCAAAGGGCACTAAGCATAGAGTGTGAAAACTGAGTTTCCTTGACAGCTGCTTGGAAGCCTGATGGTGTGTGAAGTTAGTGAGCCAAATGGAGTTGTTCTCCCACAAGAACCACTCGGCTGATCCTTCTTCATATGCCCTTCACTAACATGCAGTGTTTCCTTGATTGAATTAGCTCTCACACCAATATTTGCGTCTAGAGCCTTTGCATTGAGGGCTATCTGAAAACGGCTGTGGCGCTGAAGTTGCCTGTGAATGTGGAGTTGGTGGCATGTGAAACCCGCATGTGGAGCATTCGTTTGTGTGGGATGCTCTACCAGGTTCATTTCAGTCCTAGGCACTCAAAGGGCACTAAGCATAGAGTGTGAAAACTGAGTTTCCTTGAGAGCTGCTTGGAAGCCTGATGGTGTGTGAAGTTAGGGAGACAAATGGAGTTGTTCTCCCACAAGAACCACTCGGCTGATCCTTCTTCAATATGCCCTTCACCAACATGCAGTGTTTCCTTGATTGAATTAGCTCTCACACCAATATTTGCGTCTAGAGCCTTTGCATTGAGGGCTATCTGAAAACGGCTGTGGCGCTGAAGTTGCCTGTGAATGTGGAGTTGGTGGCATGTGAAACCCGCATGTGGAGCATTCGTTTGTGTGGGATGCTCTACCAGGTTCATTCCTAGATAATGCACTCAAAGGGCACGAAGCATAGAGTGTGAAAACTGAGTTTCCTTGAGAGATGCTTGGAAGCCTGATGGTGTGTGAAGTTAGTGAGCCAAATGGAGTTGTTCTCCCACAAGAACCACTCGGCTGATCCTTCTTCAATATGCCCTTCACCAACATGCAGTGTTTCCTTGATTGAATTAGCTCTCACACCAATATTTGCGTCTAGAGCCTTTGCTTTGAGGGCTATCTGAAAACGGCTGTGGCGCTGAAGTTGCCTGTGAATGTGGAGTTGGTGGCATGTGAAACCCGCATGTGGAGCATTCGTTTGTGTGGGATGCTCTACCAGGTTCATTCCTAGATAATGCACTCAAAGGGCACTAAGCATAGAGTGTGAAAACTGAGTTTCCTTGAGAGCTGCTTGGAAGCCTGATGGTGTGTGAAGTTAGTGAGCCAAATGGAGTTGTTCTCCCACAAGACCCACTCGGCTGATCCTTCTTCAATATGCCCTTCACTAACATGCAGTGTTTCCTTGATTGAATTAGCTCTCACACCAATATTTGCGTCTAGAGCCTTTGCATTGAGGGCTATCTGAAAACGGCTGTGGCGCTGAAGTTGCCTGTGAATGTGGAGTTGGTGGCATGTGAAACCCGCATGTGGAGCATTCGTTTGTGTGGGATGCTCTACCAGGTTCATTTCAGTCCTAGGCACTCATAGGGCACTAAGCATAGAGTGTGAAAACTGAGTTTCCTTGAGAGCTGCTTGGAAGCCTGATGGTGTGTGAAGTTAGTGAGCCAAATGGAGTTGTTCTCCCACAAGAACCACTCGGCTGATCCTTCTTCAATATGCCCTTCACCAACATGCAGTGTTTCCTTGATTGAATTAGCTCTCACACCAATATTTGCGTCTAGAGCCTTTGCTTTGAGGGCTATCTGAAAACGGCTGTGGCGCTGAAGTTGCCTGTGAATGTGGAGTTGGTGGCATGTGAAACCCGCATGTGGAGCATTCGTTTGTGTGGGATGCTCTACCAGGTTCATTCCTAGATAATGCACTCAAAGGGCACTAAGCATAGAGTGTGAAAACTGAGTTTCCTTGAGAGCTGCTTGGAAGCCTGATGGTGTGTGAAGTTAGTGAGCCAAATGGAGTTGTTCTCCCACAAGAACCACTCGGCTGATCCTTCTTCAATATGCCCTTCACTAACATGCAGTGTTTCCTTGATTGAATTAGCTCTCACACCAATATTTGCGTCTAGAGCCTTTGCATTGAGGGCTATCTGAAAACGGCTGTGGCGCTGAAGTTGCCTGTGAATGTGGAGTTGGTGGCATGTGAAACCCGCATGTGGAGCATTCGTTTGTGTGGGATGCTCTACCAGGTTCATTTCAGTCCTAGGCACTCATAGGGCACTAAGCATAGAGTGTGAAAACTGAGTTTCCTTGAGAGCTGCTTGGAAGCCTGATGGTGTGTGAAGTTAGTGAGCCAAATGGAGTTGTTCTCCCACAAGAACCACTCGGCTGATCCTTCTTCAATATGCCCTTCACCAACATGCAGTGTTTCCTTGATTGAATTAGCTCTCACACCAATATTTGCGTCTAGAGCCTTTGCATTGAGGGCTATCTGAAAACGGCTGTGGCGCTGAAGTTGCCTGTGAATGTGGAGTTGGTGGCATGTGAAACCCGCATGTGGAGCATTCGTTTGTGTGGGATGCTCTACCAGGTTCATTCCTAGATAATGCACTCAAAGGGCACTAAGCATAGAGTGTGAAAACTGAGTTTCCTTGAGAGCTGCTTGGAAGCCTGATGGTGTGTGAAGTTAGTGAGCCAAATGGAGTTGTTCTCCCACAAGAACCACTTGGCTGATCCTTCTTCAATATGCCCTTCACCAACATGCAGTGTTTCCTTGATTGAATTAGCTCTCACACCAATATTTGCGTCTAGAGCCTTTGCATTGAGGGCTATCTGAAAACGGCTGTGGCGCTGAAGTTGCCTGTCAATGTGGAGTTGGTGGCATGTGAAACCCGCATGTGAAGCATTCGTTTGTGTTTGATGCTCTACCAGGTTCATTCCTAGATAATGCACTCAAAGGGCACTAAGCATAGAGTGTGAAAACTGAGTTTCCTTGAGAGCTGCTTGGAAGCCTGATGGTGTGTGAAGTTAGTGAGCCAAATGGAGTTGTTCTCCCACAAGAACCACTCGGCTGATCCTTCTTCAATATGCCCTTCACCAACATGCAGTGTTTCCTTGATTGAATTAGCTCTCACACCAATATTTGCGTCTAGAGCCTTTGCATTGAGGGCTATCTGAAAACGGCTGTGGCGCTGAAGTTGCCTGTGAATGTGGAGTTGGTGGCATGTGAAACCCGCATGTGGAGCATTCGTTTGTGTGGGATGCTCTACCAGGTTCATTTCAGTCCTAGGCACTCATAGGGCACTAAGCATAGAGTGTGAAAACTGAGTTTCCTTGAGAGCTGCTTGGAAGCCTGATGGTGTGTGAACTTAGGGAGCCAAATGGAGTTGTTCTCCCACAAGAACCACTCGGCTGATCCTTCTTCAATATGCCCTTCACCAACATGCAGTGTTTCCTTGATTGAATTAGCTCTCACACCAATATTTGCGTCTAGAGCCTTTGCATTGAGGGCTATCTGAAAACGGCTGTGGCGCTGAAGTTGCCTGAGAATGTGGAGTTGGTGGCATGTGAAACCCGCATGTGGAGCATTCGTTTGTGTGGGATGCTCTACCAGGTTCATTTCAGTCCTAGGCACATAAAGAGCACTAAGCATAGAGTGTGAAAACTGAGTTTCCTTGAGAGCTGCTTGGAAGCCTGATGGTGTGTGAAGTTAGTGAGCCAAATGGAGTTGTTCTCCCACAAGAACCACTCGGCTGATCCTTCTTCAATATGCCCTTCACCAACATGCAGTGTTTCCTTGATTGAATTAGCTCTCACACCAATATTTGCGTCTAGAGCCTTTGCATTGAGGGCTATCTGAAAACGGCTGTGGCGCTGAAGTTGCCTGTGAATGTGGAGTTGGTGGCATGTGAAACCCGCATGTGGAGCATTCGTTTGTGTGGGATGCTCTACCAGGTTCATTCCTAGATAATGCACTCAAAGGGCACTAAGCATAGAGTGTGAAAACTGAGTTTCCTTGAGAGCTGCTTGGAAGCCTGATGGTGTGTGAACTTAGGGAGCCAAATGGAGTTGTTCTCCCACAAGAACCACTCGGTTGATCCTTCTTCAATATGCCCTTCACCAACATGCAGTGTTTCCTTGATTGAATTAGCTCTCACAGCAATATTTGCATCTAGAGCCTTTGCATTGAGGGCTATCTGAAAACGGCTGTGGCGCTGAAGTTGCCTGTGAATGTGGAGTTGGTGGCATGTGAAACCCGCATGTGGTTCATTCGTTTATGTGGGATGCTCACCAAGCTTCTTTTCAGTCCTAGGCACTCAAAGGGCACTAAGCATAGAGTGTGAAAACTGAGTTTCCTTGAGAGATGCTTGGAAGCCTGATGGTGTGTGAAGTTAGTGAGCCAAATGGAGTTGTTCTCCCACAAGAACCACTCGGTTGATCCTTCTTCAATATGCCCTTCACCAACATGCAGTGTTTCCTTGATTGAATTAGCTCTCACACCAATATTTGCGTCTAGAGCCTTTGCATTGAGGGCTATCTGAAAATGGCTGTGGCGCTGAAGTTGCCTGAGAATGTGGAGTTGGTGGCATGTGAAACCCGCATGTGGAGCATTCGTTTGTGTGGGATGCTCTACCAGGTTCATTCCTAGATAATGCACTCAAAGGGCACTAAGCATAGAGTGTGAAAACTGAGTTTCCTTGAGAGCTGCTTGGAAGCCTGATGGTGTGTGAAGTTAGTGAGCCAAATGGAGTTGTTCTCCCACAAGAACCACTCGGCTGATCCTTCTTCAATATGCCCTTCACCAACATGCAGTGTTTCCTTGATTGAATTAGCTCTCACACCAATATTTGCGTCTAGAGCCTTTGCATTGAGGGCTATCTGAAAATGGCTGTGGCGCTGAAGTTGCCTGAGAATGTGGAGTTGGTGGCATGTGAAACCCGCATGTGGAGCATTCGTTTGTGTGGGATGCTCTACCAGGTTCATTCCTAGATAATGCACTCAAAGGGCACTAAGCATAGAGTGTGAAAACTGAGTTTCCTTGAGAGCTGCTTGGAAGCCTGATGGTGTGTGAAGTTAGTGAGCCAAATGGAGTTGTTCTCCCACAAGAACCACTCGGCTGATCCTTCTTCAATATGCCCTTCACCAACATGCAGTGTTTCCTTGATTGAATTAGCTCTCACACCAATATTTGCGTCTAGAGCCTTTGCATTGAGGGCTATCTGAAAACGGCTGTGGCGCTGAAGTTGCCTGTGAATGTGGAGTTGGTGGCATGTGAAACCCGCATGTGAAGCATTCGTTTGTGTGGGATGCTCTACCAGGTTCATTCCTAGATAATGCACTCAAAGGGCACTAAGCATAGAGTGTGAAAACTGAGTTTCCTTGAGAGCTGCTTGGAAGCCTGATGGTGTGTGAACTTAGGGAGCCAAATGGAGTTGTTCTCCCACAAGAACCACTCGGTTGATCCTTCTTCAATATGCCCTTCACCAACATGCAGTGTTTCCTTGATTGAATTAGCTCTCACAGCAATATTTGCATCTAGAGCCTTTGCATTGAGGGCTATCTGAAAACGGCTGTGGCGCTGAAGTTGCCTGTGAATGTGGAGTTGGTGGCATGTGAAACCCGCATGTGGTTCATTCGTTTATGTGGGATGCTCACCAAGCTCCTTTTCAGTCCTAGGCACTCAAAGGGCACTAAGCATAGAGTGTGAAAACTGAGTTTCCTTGAGAGCTGCTTGGAAGCCTGATGGTGTGTGAAGTTAGTGAGCCAAATGGAGTTGTTCTCCCACAAGAACCACTCGGTTGATCCTTCTTCAATATGCCCTTCACCAACATGCAGTGTTTCCTTGATTGAATTAGCTCTCACACCAATATTTTCGTCTAGAGCCTTTGCATTGAGGGCTATCTGAAAATGGCTGTGGCGCTGAAGTTGCCTGAGAATGTGGAGTTGGTGGCATGTGAAACCCGCATGTGAAGCATTCGTTTGTGTGGGATGCTCTACCAGGTTCATTCCTAGATAATGCACTCAAAGGGCACTAAGCATAGAGTGTGAAAACTGAGTTTCCTTGAGAGCTGCTTGGAAGCCTGATGGTGTGTGAAGTTAGTGAGCCAAATGGAGTTGTTCTCCCACAAGAACCACTCGGCTGATCCTTCTTCAATATGCCCTTCACCAACATGCAGTGTTTCCTTGATTGAATTAGCTCTCACACCAATATTTGCGTCTAGAGCCTTTGCATTGAGGGCTATCTGAAAATGGCTGTGGCGCTGAAGTTGCCTGAGAATGTGGAGTTGGTGGCATGTGAAACCCGCATGTGGAGCATTCGTTTGTGTGGGATGCTCTACCAGGTTCATTTCAGTCCTAGGCACTCATAGCGCACTAAGCATAGAGTGTGAAAACTGAGTTTCCTTGAGAGCTGCTTGGAAGCCTGATGGTGTGTGAAGTTAGTGAGCCAAATGGAGTTGTTCTCCCACAAGAACCACTCGGCTGATCCTTCTTCAATATGCCCTTCACCAACATGCAGTGTTTCCTTGATTGAATTAGCTCTCACACCAATATTTGCGTCTAGAGCCTTTGCATTGAGGGCTATCTGAAAACGGCTGTGGCGCTGAAGTTGCCTGAGAATGTGGAGTTGGTGGCATGTGAAACCCGCATGTGGAGCATTCGTTTGTGTGGGATGCTCTCCAAGCTTCATTTCAGTCCTAGGCACTCATAGGGCACTAAGCATAGAGTGTGAAAACTGAGTTTCCTTGAGAGCTGCTTGGAAGCCTGATGGTGTGTGAAGTTAGTGAGCCAAATGGAGTTGTTCTCCCACAAGAACCACTCGGCTGATCCTTCTTCAATATGCCCTTCACCAACATGCAGTGTTTCCTTGATTGAATTAGCTCTCACAGCAATATTTGCATCTAGAGCCTTTGCTTTGAGGGCTATCTGAAAACGGCTGTGGCACTGATGTTGCCTGTGAATGTGGAGTTGGTGGCATGTGAAACCCGCATGTGGAGCATTCGTTTGTGTGGGATGCTCTACCAGGTTCATTCCTAGATAATGCACTCAAAGGGCACTAAGCATAGAGTGTGAAAACTGAGTTTCCTTGACAGCTGCTTGGAAGCCTGATGGTGTGTGAAGTTAGTGAGCCAAATGGAGTTGTTCTCCCACAAGAACCACTCGGCTGATCCTTCTTCAATATGCCCTTCACTAACATGCAGTGTTTCCTTGATTGAATTAGCTCTCACACCAATATTTGCGTCTAGAGCCTTTGCATTGAGGGCTATCTGAAAACGGCTGTGGCGCTGAAGTTGCCTGTGAATGTGGAGTTGGTGGCATGTGAAACCCGCATGTGGAGCATTCGTTTGTGTGGGATGCTCTACCAGGTTCATTCCTAGATAATGCACTCAAAGGGCACTAAGCATAGAGTGTGAAAACTGAGTTTCCTTGAGAGCTGCTTGGAAGCCTGATGGTGTGTGAAGTTAGTGAGCCAAATGGAGTTGTTCTCCCACAAGAACCACTCGGCTGATCCTTCTTCAATATGCCCTTCACCAACATGCAGTGTTTCCTTGATTGAATTAGCTCTCACACCAATATTTGCGTCTAGAGCCTTTGCTTTGAGGGCTATCTGAAAACGGCTGTGGCGCTGAAGTTGCCTGTGAATGTGGAGTTGGTGGCATGTGAAACCCGCATGTGGAGCATTCGTTTGTGTGGGATGCTCTACCAGGTTCATTCCTAGATAATGCACTCAAAGGGCACTAAGCATAGAGTGTGAAAACTGAGTTTCCTTGAGAGCTGCTTGGAAGCCTGATGGTGTGTGAAGTTAGTGAGCCAAATGGAGTTGTTCTCCCACAAGAACCACTCGGCTGATCCTTCTTCAATATGCCCTTCACTAACATGCAGTGTTTCCTTGATTGAATTAGCTCTCACACCAATATTTGCGTCTAGAGCCTTTGCATTGAGGGCTATCTGAAAACGGCTGTGGCGCTGAAGTTGCCTGTGAATGTGGAGTTGGTGGCATGTGAAACCCGCATGTGGAGCATTCGTTTGTGTGGGATGCTCTACCAGGTTCATTCCTAGATAATGCACTCAAAGGGCACTAAGCATAGAGTGTGAAAACTGAGTTTCCTTGAGAGCTGCTTGGAAGCCTGATGGTGTGTGAAGTTAGTGAGCCAAATGGAGTTGTTCTCCCACAAGAACCACTCGGCTGATCCTTCTTCAATATGCCCTTCACTAACATGCAGTGTTTCCTTGATTGAATTAGCTCTCACACCAATATTTGCGTCTAGAGCCTTTGCATTGAGGGCTATCTGAAAACGGCTGTGGCGCTGAAGTTGCCTGTGAATGTGGAGTTGGTGGCATGTGAAACCCGCATGTGGAGCATTCGTTTGTGTGGGATGCTCTACCAGGTTCATTTCAGTCCTAGGCACTCATAGGGCACTAAGCATAGAGTGTGAAAACTGAGTTTCCTTGAGAGCTGCTTGGAAGCCTGATGGTGTGTGAAGTTAGTGAGCCAAATGGAGTTGTTCTCCCACAAGAACCACTCGGCTGATCCTTCTTCAATATGCCCTTCACCAACATGCAATGTTTCCTTGATTGAATTAGCTCTCACACCAATATTTGCGTCTAGAGCCTTTGCATTGAGGGCTATCTGAAAACGGCTGTGGCGCTGAAGTTGCCTGTGAATGTGGAGTTGGTGGCATGTGAAACCCGCATGTGAAGCATTCGTTTGTGTTTGATGCTCTACCAGGTTCATTCCTAGATAATGCACTCAAAGGGCACTAAGCATAGAGTGTGAAAACTGAGTTTCCTTGAGAGCTGCTTGGAAGCCTGATGGTGTGTGAAGTTAGTGAGCCAAATGGAGTTGTTCTCCCACAAGAACCACTCGGTTGATCCTTCTTCAATATGCCCTTCACCAACATGCAGTGTTTCCTTGATTGAATTAGCTCTCACACCAATATTTGCGTCTAGAGCCTTTGCATTGAGGGCTATCTGAAAACGGCTGTGGCGCTGAAGTTGCCTGTGAATGTGGAGTTGGTGGCATGTGAAACCCGCATGTGGAGCATTCGTTTGTGTGGGATGCTCTACCAGGTTCATTCCTAGATAATGCACTCAAAGGGCACTAAGCATAGAGTGTGAAAACTGAGTTTCCTTGAGAGCTGCTTGGAAGCCTGATGGTGTGTGAAGTTAGTGAGCCAAATGGAGTTGTTCTCCCACAAGAACCACTTGGCTGATCCTTCTTCAATATGCCCTTCACCAACATGCAGTGTTTCCTTGATTGAATTAGCTCTCACACCAATATTTGCGTCTAGAGCCTTTGCATTGAGGGCTATCTGAAAACGGCTGTGGCGCTGAAGTTGCCTGTGAATGTGGAGTTGGTGGCATGTGAAACCCGCATGTGAAGCATTCGTTTGTGTTTGATGCTCTACCAGGTTCATTCCTAGATAATGCACTCAAAGGGCACTAAGCATAGAGTGTGAAAACTGAGTTTCCTTGAGAGCTGCTTGGAAGCCTGATGGTGTGTGAAGTTAGTGAGCCAAATGGAGTTGTTCTCCCACAAGAACCACTCGGCTGATCCTTCTTCAATATGCCCTTCACCAACATGCAGTGTTTCCTTGATTGAATTCGCTCTCACACCAATATTTGCGTCTAGAGCCTTTGCATTGAGGGCTATCTGAAAACGGCTGTGGCGCTGAAGTTGCCTGTGAATGTGGAGTTGGTGGCATGTGAAACCCGCATGTGGAGCATTCGTTTGTGTGGGATGCTCTACCAGGTTCATTTCAGTCCTAGGCACTCAAAGGGCACTAAGCATAGAGTGTGAAAACTGAGTTTCCTTGAGAGCTGCTTGGAAGCCTGATGGTGTGTGAACTTAGGGAGCCAAATGGAGTTGTTCTCCCACAAGAACCACTCGGCTGATCCTTCTTCAATATGCCCTTCACCAACATGCAGTGTTTCCTTGATTGAATTAGCTCTCACACCAATATTTGCGTCTAGAGCCTTTGCATTGAGGGCTATCTGAAAACGGCTGTAGCGCTGAAGTTGCCTGAGAATGTGGAGTTGGTGGCATGTGAAACCCACATGTGGAGCATTCGTTTGTGTGGGATGCTCTACCAGGTTCATTTCAGTCCTAGGCACATAAAGAGCACTAAGCATAGAGTGTGAAAACTGAGTTTCCTTGAGAGCTGCTTGGAAGCCTGATGGTGTGTGAAGTTAGTGAGCCAAATGGAGTTGTTCTCCCACAAGAACCACTCGGCTGATCCTTCTTCAATATGCCCTTCACCAACATGCAGTGTTTCCTTGATTGAATTAGCTCTCACACCAATATTTGCGTCTAGAGCCTTTGCATTGAGGGCTATCTGAAAACGGCTGTGGCGCTGAAGTTGCCTGTGAATGTGGAGTTGGTGGCATGTGAAACCCGCATGTGGAGCATTCGTTTGTGTGGGATGCTCTACCAGGTTCATTCCTAGATAATGCACTCAAAGGGCACTAAGCATAGAGTGTGAAAACTGAGTTTCCTTGAGAGCTGCTTGGAAGCCTGATGGTGTGTGAACTTAGGGAGCCAAATGGAGTTGTTCTCCCACAAGAACCACTCGGTTGATCCTTCTTCAATATGCCCTTCACCAACATGCAGTGTTTCCTTGATTGAATTAGCTCTCACAGCAATATTTGCATCTAGAGCCTTTGCATTGAGGGCTATCTGAAAACGGCTGTGGCGCTGAAGTTGCCTGTGAATGTGGAGTTGGTGGCATGTGAAACCCGCATGTGGTTCATTCGTTTATGTGGGATGCTCACCAAGCTTCTTTTCAGTCCTAGGCACTCAAAGGGCACTAAGCATAGAGTGTGAAAACTGAGTTTCCTTGAGAGATGCTTGGAAGCCTGATGGTGTGTGAAGTTAGTGAGCCAAATGGAGTTGTTCTCCCACAAGAACCACTCGGTTGATCCTTCTTCAATATGCCCTTCACCAACATGCAGTGTTTCCTTGATTGAATTAGCTCTCACACCAATATTTGCGTCTAGAGCCTTTGCATTGAGGGCTATCTGAAAATGGCTGTGGCGCTGAAGTTGCCTGAGAATGTGGAGTTGGTGGCATGTGAAACCCGCATGTGGAGCATTCGTTTGTGTGGGATGCTCTACCAGGTTCATTCCTAGATAATGCACTCAAAGGGCACTAAGCATAGAGTGTGAAAACTGAGTTTCCTTGAGAGCTGCTTGGAAGCCTGATGGTGTGTGAAGTTAGTGAGCCAAATGGAGTTGTTCTCCCACAAGAACCACTCGGCTGATCCTTCTTCAATATGCCCTTCACCAACATGCAGTGTTTCCTTGATTGAATTAGCTCTCACACCAATATTTGCGTCTAGAGCCTTTGCATTGAGGGCTATCTGAAAATGGCTGTGGCGCTGAAGTTGCCTGAGAATGTGGAGTTGGTGGCATGTGAAACCCGCATGTGGAGCATTCGTTTGTGTTTGATGCTCTACCAGGTTCATTCCTAGATAATGCACTCAAAGGGCACTAAGCATAGAGTGTGAAAACTGAGTTTCCTTGAGAGCTGCTTGGAAGCCTGATGGTGTGTGAAGTTAGTGAGCCAAATGGAGTTGTTCTCCCACAAGAACCACTCGGCTGATCCTTCTTCAATATGCCCTTCACCAACATGCAGTGTTTCCTTGATTGAATTAGCTCTCACACCAATATTTGCGTCTAGAGCCTTTGCATTGAGGGCTATCTGAAAACGGCTGTGGCGCTGAAGTTGCCTGTGAATGTGGAGTTGGTGGCATGTGAAACCCGCATGTGAAGCATTCGTTTGTGTCGGATGCTCTACCAGGTTCATTCCTAGATAATGCACTCAAAGGGCACTAAGCATAGAGTGTGAAAACTGAGTTTCCTTGAGAGCTGCTTGGAAGCCTGATGGTGTGTGAACTTAGGGAGCCAAATGGAGTTGTTCTCCCACAAGAACCACTCGGTTGATCCTTCTTCAATATGCCCTTCACCAACATGCAGTGTTTCCTTGATTGAATTAGCTCTCACAGCAATATTTGCATCTAGAGCCTTTGCATTGAGGGCTATCTGAAAACGGCTGTGGCGCTGAAGTTGCCTGTGAATGTGGAGTTGGTGGCATGTGAAACCCGCATGTGGTTCATTCGTTTATGTGGGATGCTCACCAAGCTTCTTTTCAGTCCTAGGCACTCAAAGGGCACTAAGCATAGAGTGTGAAAACTGAGTTTCCTTGAGAGATGCTTGGAAGCCTGATGGTGTGTGAAGTTAGTGAGCCAAATGGAGTTGTTCTCCCACAAGAACCACTCGGCTGATCCTTCTTCAATATGCCCTTCACCAACATGCAGTGTTTCCTTGATTGAACTAGCTCTCACACCAATATTTGCGTCTAGAGCCTTTGCATTGAGGGCTATCTGAAAACAGCTGTGGCGCTGAAGTTGCCTGAGAATGTGGAGTTGGTGGCATGTGAAACCCGCATGTGGAGCATTCGTTTGTGTGGGATGCTCTACCAGGTTCATTTTAGTCCTAGGCACTCATAGGGCACTAAGCATAGAGTGTGAAAACTGAGTTTCCTTGAGAGCTGCTTGGAAGCCTGATGGTGTGTGAAGTTAGTGAGCCAAATGGAGTTGTTCTCCCTCAAGAACCACTCGGCTGATCCTTCTTCAATATGCCCTTCACCAACATGCAGTGTTTCCTTGATTGAATTAGCTCTCACACCAATATTTGCGTCTAGAGCCTTTGCTTTGAGGGCTATCTGAAAACGGCTGTGGCACTGATGTTGCCTGTGAATGTGGAGTTGGTGGCATGTGAAACCCGCATGTGGAGCATTTGTTTGTGTGGGATGCTCTACCAGGTTCATTCCTAGATAATGCACTCAAAGGGCACTAAGCATAGAGTGTGAAAACTGAGTTTCCTTGAGAGCTGCTTGGAAGCCTGATGGTGTGTGAAGTTAGTGAGCCAAATGGAGTTGTTCTCCCACAAGAACCACTCGGCTGATCCTTCTTCAATATGCCCTTCACCAACATGCAGTGTTTCCTTGATTGAATTAGCTCTCACACCAATATTTGCGTCTAGAGCCTTTGCATTGAGGGCTATCTGAAAACGGCTGTGGCGCTGAAGTTGCCTGTGAATGTGGAGTTGGTGGCATGTGAAACCCGCATGTGGAGCATTCGTTTGTGTGGGATGCTCTACCAGGTTCATTTCAGTCCTAGCCATACAAAGGGCACTAAGCATAGAGTGTGAAAACTGAGTTTCCTTGAGAGCTGCTTGGAAGCCTGATGGTGTGTGAAGTTAGTGAGCCAAATGGAGTTGTTCTCCCACAAGAACCACTCGGCTGATCCTTCTTCAATATGCCCTTCACCAACATGCAGTGTTTCCTTGATTGAATTAGCTCTCACACCAATATTTGCGTCTAGAGCCTTTGCATTGAGGGATATCTGAAAACGGCTGTGGCGCTGAAGTTGCCTGAGAATGTGGAGTTGGTGGCATGTGAAACCCGCATGTGGAGCATTCGTTTGTGTGGGATGCTCTCCAAGCTTCATTTCAGTCCTAGGCACTCATAGGGCACTAAGCATAGAGTGTGAAAACTGAGTTTCCTTGAGAGCTGCTTGGAAGCCTGATGATGTGTGAAGTTAGTGAGCCAAATGGAGTTGTTCTCCCACAAGAACCACTCGGCTGATCCTTCTTCAATATGCCCTTCACCAACATGCAGTGTTTCCTTGATTGAATTAGCTCTCACACCAATATTTGCGTCTAGAGCCTTTGCATTGAGGGCTATCTGAAAACGGCTGTGGCACTGATGTTGCCTGTGAATGTGGAGTTGGTGGCATGTGAAACCCGCATGTGGAGCATTCGTTTGTGTGGGATGCTCTACCAGGTTCATTCCTAGATAATGCACTCAAAGGGCACTAAGCATAGAGTGTGAAAACTGAGTTTCCTTGAGAGCTGCTTGGAAGCCTGATGGTGTGTGAACTTAGGGAGCCAAATGGAGTTGTTCTCCCACAAGAAACACTCGGCTGATCCTTCTTCAATATGCCCTTCACTAACATGCAGTGTTTCCTTGATTGAATTAGCTCTCACACCAATATTTGCGTCTAGAGCCTTTGCATTGAGGGCTATCTGAAAACGGCTGTGGCGCTGAAGTTGCCTGTGAATGTGGAGTTGGTGGCATGTGAAACCCGCATGTGGAGCATTCGTTTGTGTGGGATGCTCTACCAGGTTCATTTCAGTCCTAGGCACTCATAGGGCACTAAGCATAGAGTGTGAAAACTGAGTTTCCTTGAGAGCTGCTTGGAAGCCTGATGGTGTGTGAAGTTAGTGAGCCCAATGGAGTTGTTCTCCCACAAGAACCACTCGGCTGATCCTTCTTCAATATGCCCTTCACCAACATGCAGTGTTTCCTTGATTGAATTAGCTCTCACACCAATATTTGCGTCTAGAGCCTTTGCATTGAGGGCTATCTGAAAATGGCTGTGGCGCTGAAGTTGCCTGAGAATGTGGAGTTGGTGGCATGTGAAACCCGCATGTGGAGCATTCGTTTGTGTGGGATGCTCTACCAGGTTCATTCCTAGATAATGCACTCAAAGGGCACTAAGCATAGAGTGTGAAAACTGAGTTTCCTTGAGAGCTGCTTGGAAGCCTGATGGTGTGTGAAGTTAGTGAGCCAAATGGAGTTGTTCTCCCACAAGAACCACTCGGCTGATCCTTCTTCAATATGCCCTTCACCAACATGCAGTGTTTCCTTGATTGAACTAGCTCTCACACCAATATTTGCGTCTAGAGCCTTTGCATTGAGGGCTATCTGAAAACAGCTGTGGCGCTGAAGTTGCCTGAGAATGTGGAGTTGGTGGCATGTGAAACCCGCATGTGGAGCATTCGTTTGTGTGGGATGCTCTACCAGGTTCATTTTAGTCCTAGGCACTCATAGGGCACTAAGCATAGAGTGTGAAAACTGAGTTTCCTTGAGAGCTGCTTGGAAGCCTGATGGTGTGTGAAGTTAGTGAGCCAAATGGAGTTGTTCTCCCTCAAGAACCACTCGGCTGATCCTTCTTCAATATGCCCTTCACCAACATGCAGTGTTTCCTTGATTGAATTAGCTCTCACACCAATATTTGCGTCTAGAGCCTTTGCTTTGAGGGCTATCTGAAAACGGCTGTGGCACTGATGTTGCCTGTGAATGTGGAGTTGGTGGCATGTGAAACCCGCATGTGGAGCATTTGTTTGTGTGGGATGCTCTACCAGGTTCATTCCTAGATAATGCACTCAAAGGGCACTAAGCATAGAGTGTGAAAACTGAGTTTCCTTGAGAGCTGCTTGGAAGCCTGATGGTGTGTGAAGTTAGTGAGCCAAATGGAGTTGTTCTCCCACAAGAACCACTCGGCTGATCCTTCTTCAATATGCCCTTCACTAACATGCAGTGTTTCCTTGATTGAATTAGCTCTCACACCAATATTTGCGTCTAGAGCCTTTGCATTGAGGGCTATCTGAAAACGGCTGTGGCGCTGAAGTTGCCTGTGAATGTGGAGTTGGTGGCATGTGAAACCCGCATGTGGAGCATTCGTTTGTGTGGGATGCTCTACCAGTTTCATTTCAGTCCTAGGCACTCATAGGGCACTAAGCATAGAGTGTGAAAACTGAGTTTCCTTGAGAGCTGCTTGGAAGCCTGATGGTGTGTGAAGTTAGTGAGCCAAATGGAGTTGTTCTCCCACAAGAACCACTCGGCTGATCCTTCTTCAATATGCCCTTCACCAACATGCAGTGTTTCCTTGATTGAATTAGCTCTCACACCAATATTTGCGTCTAGAGCCTTTGCATTGAGGGCTATCTGAAAACGGCTGTGGCGCTGAAGTTGCCTGAGAATGTGGAGTTGGTGGCATGTGAAACCCGCATGTGGAGCATTCGTTTGTGTGGGATGCTCTCCAAGCTTCATTTCAGTCCTAGGCACTCATAGGGCACTAAGCATAGAGTGTGAAAACTGAGTTTCCTTGAGAGCTGCTTGGAAGCCTGATGGTGTGTGAAGTTAGTGAGCCAAATGGAGTTGTTCTCCCACAAGAACCACTCGGCTGATCCTTCTTCAATATGCCCTTCACCAACATGCAGTGTTTCCTTGATTGAATTAGCTCTCACACCAATATTTGCGTCTAGAGCCTTTGCTTTGAGGGCTATCTGAAAACGGCTGTGGCACTGATGTTGCCTGTGAATGTGGAGTTGGTGGCATGTGAAACCCGCATGTGGAGCATTCGTTTGTGTGGGATGCTCTACCAGGTTCATTCCTAGATAATGCACTCAAAGGGCACTAAGCATAGAGTGTGAAAACTGAGTTTCCTTGAGAGCTGCTTGGAAGCCTGATGGTGTGTGAACTTAGGGAGCCAAATGGAGTTGTTCTCCCACAAGAACCACTCGGCTGATCCTTCTTCAATATGCCCTTCACTAACATGCAGTGTTTCCTTGATTGAATTAGCTCTCACACCAATATTTGCGTCTAGAGCCTTTGCATTGAGGGCTATCTGAAAACGGCTGTGGCGCTGAAGTTGCCTGTGAATGTGGAGTTGGTGGCATGTGAAACCCGCATGTGGAGCATTCGTTTGTGTGGGATGCTCTACCAGGTTCATTTCAGTCCTAGGCACTCATAGGGCACTAAGCATAGAGTGTGAAAACTGAGTTTCCTTGAGAGCTGCTTGGAAGCCTGATGGTGTGTGAAGTTAGTGAGCCCAATGGAGTTGTTCTCCCACAAGAACCACTCGGCTGATCCTTCTTCAATATGCCCTTCACCAACATGCAGTGTTTCCTTGATTGAATTAGCTCTCACACCAATATTTGCGTCTAGAGCCTTTGCATTGAGGGCTATCTGAAAACGGCTGTGGCGCTGAAGTTGCCTGTGAATGTGGAGTTGGTGGCATGTGAAACCCGCATGTGAAGCATTCGTTTGTGTCGGATGCTCTACCAGGTTCATTCCTAGATAATGCACTCAAAGGGCACTAAGCATAGAGTGTGAAAACTGAGTTTCCTTGAGAGCTGCTTGGAAGCCTGATGGTGTGTGAAGTTAGTGAGCCAAATGGAGTTA